>NC_056732.1:158555761-158563261 GCF_019279795.1 Protopterus annectens | reverse complement strand
TGCCCACACTATGGCTAGACATTCCTTTTCTACAGATGCATAGCATTCCTCCCTGGGTTGGAGCCTACAACTGAGATAAACTACTGGGTGCTCTTCCCCCTCTGAAGAAATCTGGCTAAGTACAACCCCAACCCCATGGTTTGAAGTATCCACCTGCACAACAAATTCTTTGCTGTAATCTAGACTGGCTAACACAGGGGGTCCTCCCAAAATTTCTTTAAGCTTCTGGAATGTCTGCTCACATACTGTTTGCCACACTACCTTATCTGGCCTGTTCTTCCTTGTCAGGTCTGTGAGGGGAGCAGCTATGGTACTATAACTGGGGCCGAACTTTCTGTAGTACCCTGCTGTCCTTAAGAATGCCCTTACCTGCTTTTTGGTAACAGGTGCAGGCCATGCCTGAATGGCTTCAACTTTGGCAGGTTCTGGCCTGATCCTACCACTCCCCACTCTATGTCCCAGGTAGGAGTCCTCTGCCATACCCACCAGACATTTGCTTAGTTTAATGGTCAACCCTGCCCTCTGTAGTTTGCCCAGGACCTCCCTGACATGTTGAAGGTGATCTTGCCAGGAATGGCTGTAGATGGCAATATCATCTAGGTAAGCAAGGGCAAACCCTCCTGCTCTTGCTAGGATATGATCTACCAGACTCTGGAAAGTTGTTGGGGCATTTTTCATCCCAAAGGGCATCTTTGTGAACTCATACAAGCCAAAAGGAGTCCCAAAGCCTGACTTTTCTCTAGCACTGGGAGTCAAGGGCACCTGCCAGTAACCATTGGTAAGATCAATGGTTGTAAGATACTTAGCCCCACCCAGCTGCTCTAGGGCCTCATCTGTCCTAAGCATGGGGTACGCATCTGACTCTGTGTGACTACTTAATTTCCTGTAGTCCACACAAACCTGGTGTTGCCATCCTTTTTTGGCACCAGCACCACTGGGGAGGCCCTGGGACTGTTGGACACTTGAATTACCCCTAGTTCCAACATATCTTGTATCTCCTCCCTCAGAGTCTGTTTGACTCTCTCAGGCACCCTATAAAAGGCCTGCCTAATAGGCCTTTGGGGTCCTGTATCCACCTGGTGCTGCACCAGGGGGGTGCACTCTGGTTTCCCAGTGAACACGTCCCCAAACTCCTGTAACACTGCTTGGATTTCTTGAACCTGGGTAGGAGATAGCTGCTGGGACATTGCTACCCCTTTCACTGAGGTGTCAGTCCAGGTCTCACTAAGGAGATCAATCACAATATCTCCCTCAGACTCCTCCTGCAACCCACTGCAAATACGCAGAACAGGGGCCTCCCTATCTTGCTAAAGTTTCATCATGTTAACATGGTACAATTTGTGCCCCTACCTTCTACCTAGCAGTGCCACCATGTAATTAACATCACTTACCTTTCTTACCACATTGTAGGGTACCTCCCAAGCTGCTTGCACCTTGTTTTGTCTGACAGGAATGAGAACTATTACCTGCTGCCCTACAGCATACTCTCCAGCTCAAGCATTCCTGTCATACCATACCTTTTTCTGTTGTTGGACTTCTGCCAGGTTCTCCTGGGCCAAGCCCATGAGTTCCCTGAGCCTTGTCCTGAGATTTAGGACATATTCCACAACAGACTCCTTGTGGATTTCACACTCACCTTCCCTTTCATCATGAATTAAATTTAGAGGTTCCCTCACTTATGCCCATACAGCAACTCAAAGGGTGAAAACCCTGTGGATTCCTGGGGAACCTCTCTGCAAGCAAACAACAGGTGGGGCGAATATTTGTCCCACTCCTTCTTAAACTGGTCTGCAAATGCCTGTAGAATGGACTTGATCATAGAGTTTAACCTCTCAACAAGACCATTAGTCCGGGGATGGTAGGGGGTGGTATTCAGGTGCTTCACCCCTTAGTACCTCCACAGACAAGCCAGCAGGTCTGACATGAAATTGGCACCTCTGTCAGTCAGTATTTCTTTTGGGAAACCTATCCTGCTGAAAATCTCTAACAAAGCATTTGCCACATTTTCTGCCTCAGTGAAGGACAAAACCACTGCCTCAGGTTATCTTGTAGCATAATCTACTACCACTAAGATATACTTTTTCCTTGTGGAACTTGGGGTACTCAGAGGCCACACAGTATATATAGCTCCCCTCTGAAATGGCTTTGCAATCACAGGCAAAGGCATCAAAGGAGTTCTCACCTTGTCTCCTGCTTTGTCTACCTTTTGGCACTGCTCACAGGTCCTGCAGTACCCTGTTACATCTCTGGAAATTCCTGGCCAATAGAAATTCTGCATAATATACATCTTTGTATGTTTTATGCCCATATGATCTGCTAAGGGAATATCATGGGCTATGGCTAGAAGTGCCAGATGGTAGGGTCTAGGTACCACCAACTGCGGTATTCTCTCACCTTCTAGCCCTCTCTCAGGGGTCCACTCTCTATACAGTAACCCTTTGTCCCAGTATACAGATTCCCCCTTCCCTTGAGAATCAGGTGCCTCACTAGCTACCTGCTTCAGACCTTGTAATGTAGGGTCTGAGAGCTGAGTCTGTTTCAACTCTCTCTTTGTAACCATTCCCATATCCCCTTCCACAGGAAGTCTGGCATCCTCTGACAGAGGTGCCTCACTGTCAGCCTGCATACCACTACTCACCTCTGCCCTTGCAGTCACTCTGCCCAAGGGAACATCAATACCCACAAGCAGCTGTGGCTCACCTTTAGTCTCACTGCTACAGGGTAGCTCCCTCCCTGACATAACCACCTCACCAGTCCTGGCTGCAAGTAGGTGGTCTGTCTCCCTCAGGCTACCAGACTCACATGCTTTTCTCAAAGTCTGACTGCATGTAACTGCATAAACACATGATACTGCCTTATCAAAATCCTTTCCTATCAGGACATCTGCAGGATGGTAGTTCAGTACCCCTGTTGTCTCAAGACAACTTACTATTGGCATTTTGTCTTTCCCATTTACTGGCTCCCTCACATTTTGTTCTTCACCTTGCCTCTGTGGACATCTGCACGCCACATGGCCCCACTGGTTGCATTCCAAACATTTAACCCTAGGTCCTGGACATGTACCTGGACTAGTGGCTTCCCCTGCTACTGGTAAATTCTGTTGGGGCAGTCTGGGCTGCCCACCATGGGTTCCTTTAGACCCATGAGCAGTACTAAGGGTCCCTTTGCTGTGTAGAAATGCCCTGCTTGCTACCAACTCATCTGAAGTAGCACATTGTCTATCAGCTAACCACATCCTCATATCCTCAGGCAATGTGTTAAGGGCTTATTCCTCACCAAAATATCTGCCAGCCCTTCAAAAGTGGTGACCTGACATCCTCTCACCCACCTATGAAAATAAGTGCTCAGTCCAGCAACATACTTGCACTCACTTTCATCTGCCTTGCGTCTATGCTCACAAAACCTTTTCCTATAAGTTTCAAGTGTTAGCTTAAAAAATTCTAACAAACAATTATTAACAGCAGTATAATTAAAACAGTCAATGTTAGACATTTTGGAAAAATAGTTTCAGCTTTATCATGGAGTAAGGGGGTCAGGGACCATACCCAGAGCCTTTGGTCAACATCATACTGTTTACATACCCTCTCAAACATATCAATGAAACTATCAAATTTATCTCCCTTTGTAAACTGTGGAAGAAATGTACTGATCTTTTGTCCTTCTGGAATCTGGTTACTCCCTTCCCCATTACCTCCATGACTTTGGTGAAGAGTCAGCATCTCCTTTTCATGCTTCCTCTGCCTCTCCTTCTCCTCAGATTTCAGGGGTAGGAGTTTCTCATTCTCCTCAGCCTATAGACATCTCAGTCTCTCTGATGCTTCTGTTTCCAAATGTCTGGCATCCAACTCAAGTCTCTTTAGCTCCAGATGAATTTTTAAGTCCGCTGCAGAAAGGTTGAGCTGTCCATTCTCTGAGTGTTGTACATCTCCATGGCCAGTCTGATCATTGTCCTGATTGCTGTTTTCTGATGCAGCTGTGACCAAAGCTGTAATCATATCTTCCTTAGTCAGGTTTCCATGTACCAGTCCCTTATCCTGGCACATCTCAGCCAAATGGATCCTTGACAGCTTGCCATACTCCTCTGCTGACATGCTTGCCTGCTTTCCCTTACTAACTAAGCTAACAAAAGAAATAAAACAATTGTGATTTGAACTCTGACTATTCACTGTGTGGCTGATTAAGGGTACAAAACCACCTTCAGTGATCACCGTACACAAGCTACAGGAATTCACTATCCACACCACTACAAGCCAATGGCCAACCAATTAATATGTGGCGTGGATATCCTACCACTGCCAAACAATTACTATGTGATGCCCGTGCACTGGCCTAGTAATCAAGGAGCCTCAATTCTCACCACTAACACCAGTGAGGGGAGTCCACATTGGGAAGGATAACAAATACCCACTCCGTTTGCCCTGTGGGCTCACTCCGCTCCCCTACCCTGCACCCAATTTCCACCCGCCTCAGCACACCTACCTTTATTCTATCCTTTTCCCACCCACACAGCTTAATTACCCAATAATAGCTTTTCCCTCCTTACCCCTCCTCCTTACTCCCACCCCACATAAATGCATCACTCTCTCTAACACCTCATCAATTAAATTCCCCTCCATCTTTCTTATTATACTAAGATAACCCTTCTCTCCTTCCCTACCCCCTCTTACTTTACAGCTGATTCCCTCCTTGTAAATTTGTACCCATTAAACTACCTTTCTCTAGACATGTTCCCCTTGAGTCTCCTCACCCTCTGGCCCCCCTTCTTCTTCCTTGTATTCCTAATTCCCCTATGCTATGCCAGCTCATATTCCTTCAACCTTCTTCCATTCTCACTTATATCTCAAAATACCATACAAACCCTCCTTCACCCTCAGTCATACACTCTCTTCCATTCCATCTCCTCTTCCCTACTTCAGTCCAACCCCCTGCACCTATTCTATCCTAAAATCATCTCCATTACAGCTAAGATAGTTATTCCTAAGCTAATGCGAGATCATCCTAAACTCTTAAAATTCAAACCCAAATACTTAAAAATTATTTCCTTCAATAACCTATTTTTAGCTGGAGACATTCATCCCAACCCAGGACCTAGTCCACCTACAAACAACACCTACCCCTCCACCTCCCTCTAACCCTTACTCCCCCTACAATGCTCTTAAATTCTTTACAATCAATGCCCAGCGTCTCAGTAATAAAGTACACCAATTTCAAGCATGGCTAAGCCATAACCAACCTGACATCCTAGGCATCTATGAAACCTGGCTAAAACCCCACATCTCTGACTCTGAAATCCTATCCACAGGATTTCACACTCTCAGATGTGACTGCTTGAATAAAAAAGGCAGCAGCACTGCCTTAATCTATTCTAGTCTTCTCACCTTAATTCCCCTTCAAATTCCAATTCCTCAATTCAGTAATTCTGAACTAACAGTCGGTCTACTAAAAATGAATAATCACAAGAACATCTGTATCATTGCCCTATATATCTCAGCTGGTAACATCTCTACCCATGAAGATATTCTCCTATGGACATCAACTGAAATTAATTATGAAACTTACATACTAGGCGATGTAAACATCAACTGGAATAAAATCAACAGCCCCTCACCCTCTCCATTAATCTCTATAACATTACTCAAGTAATTCTCTCCATCACCTGACTCAACAAAACAAATCCCCCAGGATCCATTCTTGACTGCATCTTAGTCACCCATCCAAATAAAATAACTAACTCTGGCACAATTGCTGATATCATTAGCGACCACCTCCCAGCTTTCTTTCACCGTTCAACTACCTCTACCCCACATCAGCATCAATACACTCTCACTCGCAACCTTAGCAAATTCAACCCCACAGCTTTCTCCAAAATTCTCAAACAAATGAACTGGCACATTCTAAAAACACTTCCGCTTGATAAAGCCATAGACCACTTCAATTATGTCTTTCTAGACACTCTAAACTCCCTAGCCCCACTAAGAAAAAAGCATAAACACTATTATTGATCCTTGGCTATCAAAAGAAACAAAACAAATTATGCATCAAAGGGACAAATCCTGGACGCTTTACCAAAAGAATAAACTGCCCACAACCCTGCTCCAATACACACAGCTCCATAACCTTGCAAAACAACAAATCACCAAGGACAAAAAATTCCTACTATACTAAAATCCAGTCCAACAATACTAAGAACCCCAAGCAGTTCTGGAACTCCATAAACACACTTTTCAACACAGGCTCCAACAATAACCCCTGTTCTGATCCAAATAAATCTGACCTCGAACTAGCTTCCCAATTAAACTCATTTTTTATAGAAACAATATCTGACCTGACCGAGACTTTTCCCAACAACAATCCATCTGTCCTTCATTCTTCTCCTTCTAAGCTCCCTAATAACTTCCCCCCTAGGTTTGAGCTCAAACCTGTCTCTACTAATTTTATAAAAAGATTTCTATCCAAACTTAAACCTTGTACTAATACTCCTGATAACATTCCCTCCTCCTTCCTAAAGTGTGCTGCTGATGGTATAGCACTCCCAATCAGCATCATTATCAATAGATCTATAAAGGAATCCTATGTCCCTAAATTCTAGCATTCTGCCTTTATTCTTCCTCTCCACAAAGGAGGCAAAAACACTAACATTTCAAACTTCCGCCCCATTGCTCTTCTATCACCAATCTCCAAAATCCTAGTAAAATGCATCCACCTCCAACTTATGCCTTTTCTGACCCCAAACCAACTTCTTACCCCCACCCAGCATGGCTTCCACACAGGGAATAGCACTATAACTGCACTACTCTCCTTCTTAGAAACTGTCAATCAAGCCCGATATTCAGGACACTTAGTATCTACAGTTCTCCTCGATCTCTCTAAAGCATTCAATACTGTTTCCCATAAACCCCTTCTCTATCATCTCTCAAACCTACATCTCTCCCAAAACACTTTATCCTGGTTCTCTAGTTACCTATCAGATAGAACTCAGGCTGTTAAATGGAAGAATACCACCTCTTTCTTCTTACCCACCCCAACCGGCGTACCTCAGGGGTCCATCCTTGGACCTATGTTTTTTAACATCTTTATCAATAATTTTCACTCTGCTATTCCTGACGCCAAAGTCATTCAATATGCAGATGACTTAATTTTAGTCTGCTCTGCCTCTAATCTCCCTGAACTGCTGACTAAAACCCAAACTGCTTTTTCAACTACTGAGAACTGGATGTGCAAAAATCACCTCTCTCTCAACGTAAATAAATCTAAAATACTACTGTTCCCTCCCTCAAAAACTTTCTCATATGACAAAAGTTTCTTTCAAGTCCTTAGCCAAGCCAACTCTCCTATCGAAGTGGTTCCCTTCGCTAAACTTCTCGGCGTTAGTATAGACAAACACCTCAAGTTTGATATCCATATTCAACAAAATATAAAGTAAACCCACCAAATGGTAGGAATGCTATACAGGAACCTGCTATACAGGAACCTTCCTCTCCACCTCTACTAGGCATACTC
>NC_056732.1:158548261-158550761 GCF_019279795.1 Protopterus annectens | reverse complement strand
TGGTTTATAGCTTGGATTTTGTTCCTAGATGTCAACGCTGTTTTCAGGATTAATTTTAAGTCTTCTAAAGTATTCCTTACTAAGTTTTATTCACATTTGTTCATGTTTTATTGCTGATCCTTCATCATTTCCCAAGTATTTAGACACCCCCTCTTGCTCAAGTTCTTTAATATCTCATTTTTGTCCCAAACTGATGTTTTCCTGGTGCTGCAGTTTTCCTGTTTTAAAGGTTGCATTTTTACATTTATCAAGACCAAATGACTGTCTAATATCATCTGAAAAAGTTTTGACAACCTGGAGCTGTGCTTTCAGCTCTTCATCTGATGAGCTGTACAGTTTTAAATCATCGACAAAGAGGAGATGAGAAGTCTTTAGAATTTGTTGTTTTCTAGGATTTATATTTAAATTATAGCCATGGCCTGAGCTGTTAAGTAGACAGCTTAATGGGTTAAGGGCAAGGCAGAATAGCAACGGTAACAGAGTCTCACCCTGGAATATCCCCCTTTGAATTTTTATCCCTGGGATAATAATTTGTCCTTTATCATGGCTTAATTGCAAAGTGGTCTGCCACTGTTTCATGGTCACTGCAATATAGTCAATCAGTGTAGGGTATATCTTATACATTTTTAAGCACTGTTTTATCCATGAATGTGGGATACTATTAAATGTTTTTTTGTAGTCAATCCATGCCATACTTAGATTCTTCCCCTTTTTACAATTCTCCACTATGACTTTATTTAACAACAAATGATCCTTTGTTCCATATGACTTTCTTTTATTACCCTTTTGTTCTACTGCCATAATTGAGTTTTCTTCTAAATGACTATAACCTCTGTCAGCATCAATTCCAGTGTATAGTTTGCAAGTTGTCGTAAGGCAAGTTATTGGTCTATAATTTTTTTGAGGTAGCTTGCAGGTTCACTCTTAAGTAGGAGCAATGTTTTACCTTTTGTTAGCCAGGATGGTGTCTGTTTGGGGTGCACATATAAATAGTTCTTACTCATAGCTAAATCTCGGTGCAAAGATGTTAATACATTTAACCAGAAGTTAGGTACTGCATCTGTGCCTGGGGTTTTCCAGTTAGAGGCTTTTTTTAACTTTGTTTTAATCTATGTGGCTGTTACTTCATCCCATTTCATATCCTGTACCTTTAAACTTCTTATTCTTTCTTTTACTTCTTTTATCCATTTAGCATCTTTGTTGTGTTCCACAGGATCTCCATAGATACTTCTACAAAATGCATCTATTTCTTCTATTTTTGGCGTTTTTTCAGTTCCTTTTACTTTGTTTCCCAATTCTCTATAAAAATGTTTTGGGTCATCAATAAACTGCTTATTTTGTACTTTTCCTTTATATTTATCTGTGTATCTTCTAAGTTTTCCCCCTGTGCTGAAATTTTTAGTTTATTTGCGATAGTGCATGATAGATCCTGGTCTTTTCTAATATTGTGCTTTGCTTTTATCACATCTATTTTTCTTAGTATTTTTGTTGATCTCTGGGGATTGTGCGATGTTGGACTTAGTATATATAATTAGTGTGTGGGGGGGGAGTGCAGGGGGGCTTGATACCTGCAAAAGCAATGTTTTAAAATTGCACATACCAAAACTTCCTTGGCACACGTGTACTTAAAGATCTGTTTTTTGACATAGAGTGGTTTACCTTCAGGATGTTGACATAAGTGTTAGCCGGTAACTCATATACATATATATATATATATATATATATATATATATATATATATATATATATATATATATATATATATATATATATATGTCTACTTCAGAATGTCGACCGTTCAGGATACCAACTTTCATATGGCCGACACCATATTATCGACATTCCAAAAGACCAACATCCTGAAATAGCACCATTTACCTACCTGCAAACACAGTAAAACTGTGTTATGCAGGAGGACAAGCCCCCCTGCACACCCCACACCCACTGCTACTTAAACATTCTCACTCTGAGATCACACTACAGTGCAGGAAAGGGGAATCTCCCAGTCCCGCGCTGTAGCGGGATCGCCGCTATCATTTGTCGGCCTTTCAAACGTTCGCTCATATGGTGTCAGCCATATGAGTTTCGAACATTTGAAGGTTCAAACAAATGAAGGGCTACTATATATATATATATATATATATATATATATATATATATATATATATATATATATACATATATTAATATATGATTGCCATTCATTTGATAGTAAATACAAATGTGAGAACCACAAATGAGTGACAAAAAAGAGTGAAAACACATTGTATGCCTACACATTTTTCAGAATCACATCTGGTTAAATTCAAGCTTTATGTTGTTTAGGTATACAGGAGCATGCAGGAAAAGGAATGTTTGTTGGAAAAGGTGGTCATCTGATTGAAAAGGTGGGGGTTCTGAAAATGTGCTAGCCTACATTATAGTGAATAGTGTGCATGTGTTCATGGGTTAGGGTTACAGTTAGGTAAGGGGATGGATTTATTGTTATGCCTGATTGGTG
>NC_056732.1:158430761-158543261 GCF_019279795.1 Protopterus annectens | reverse complement strand
TGACTTAACAGATGAAAGTGTTCTATTTTTTAAAGTGTTTTACCAAGTTTTTTCAGCGGAATTAAAGGGACTTTGTTTTCCAAGGTACAGCAGCCTGCACCACCGCATCCCATTTCTCAAAGCTAAATGTCTCCCTAAACTATCATACTTTTTTTCACAAATTAATCTGCAGTAGTTGCCAAATTTACTACAATACTTAATCCCTTTAATTTGCATAGACAGTAATATTGCACCAAACTGCTCCACTATTGGATGGGGGAGCAATCCAGTTATCGGTTGTGTTCAGAGGAAGATTTCAGAATCACTATAACTATGTGAAAGCAACAGTTTGCTAAACAATTTTGTTTACATTTACCCAGATATCTCCTCTACATATGCTACTTTCACTAGTTGCTGCTTAATTCTTCAAGATTTGAAATATGTTTTTTTTTCAATGGCTGTTGCTGTTGTCATTATTTATTATTATCATTGGTGTTAATAATAATGTTATTTTTGTTATTATTACTGATCACTACAATTATAAATGCAAATAGTTGGCAATTATTTCTTCTTGAGATAGCTTTATCCATTTTAATTTCCCAAAAATAGAACACTGGAATTTCCTGGAGAACAATTCATGCTTAACGCTTGTTCCCAAAAGCTGATGCGTGTCATTTTTTGGAAAAAAGCATACATGCCTGGTGAATCTGAGGAAATAATCTTTTCTAATACACACACACATATATATATATATATATATATATATATATATATATATATATATATATATATATATATATATATATACACATATATATATTTCCACAAAGCAATCAATCACCTGCTTCACACACACAAACACACACACACACACACACACACACACACACACACACACACACACACACACACACACACACACACACACACACACACACATACTTAAGACTCCAGCTGAACGTTTTACAGGAGATGCTTCTGTTTGGAAATTGAAAAGCATCCACCTCTGAATAGGTAATGTTTCTGGATGACTGGACAGTGTCTTTTTCCACCTCCACTCCTACATGTGTGCTCTCTGAGGTCTCCACAGATGACCCATTTATCACACTCAGCGGTATATCATTCCTGGATTCCTTCTTCTGCAGTGGCCATTCCGTTAGACATGTAGCAGCAGACTGTCAAAATACCCAAGTCCCCGCTCACTCTGCTGCGTGAACTTTCTACTCCTTTCAGTCCCAAACTACTGCAAAGGGAACATTTGGTCTATACGAATGTATACTATCCAAAGGAGAAAGTTTGTGTATTTGTTAAATAGTGGGAGAGCAGTCACACGATTCAGATTGTTTACTTCGCTCTTTCCACTTGGTGAGTCTGATCCGGTGACATCGAGGTGGTAAGTTCCAGCCCCAGTCCACCTGCGTACAATGTTCTCGTCAGGCAGAGCCCGGGATAAACCGACAGCAAGGGGCTCACTAAAGGTGTACTGTATATTGGGGGAGAAGGTGTTGGTTACTCACCGTGGACTTTGGGATAATGAGACGACACAAACAGAAAGCGCAAGACAGCACTAATCAAGAATAACCAATTGAGGGGTCAGCCAGGGATGCAAGCAGCATATGAACAGAACAGTCTACGAACACCATAATTACAGTGTAACTTAAACATAAAACACTTCAAGCATTTGCATAATATCCATATATAATATCTTAATGAAGTAGAATGCCATAGTATACTGAATTTATACACATATTTACATTAGAGGTAGTCATAGGAATAGAGAAGAGCCAAGAATGCACTGTGAAATGATGCAGTTGTTAAGCCTTAAGAGTGAATGTAGTATATTGTCATTTATGCAACATGTCGCATTTTGACAATTGTATTTATTTTGCATTAGATCTCTTCATTATAGATCACTATATTATGCTGTAGGAATGTTCCTGATCCTGCATATCTGCTGTGCTCATCCCAGAGCTTGCATTACCTTTAACAGACCAGTTGACAAAGCAGGTGCTATCAATCAGTAGTAATAAGACAGTCAGTACATAACACACAGTGACTGTAAGTGTCAATATTTCTGCTAGCTACAGGTTCTAGTTCACCTTCTCATCCCATAGATGCTGGTTAAGGTACGCTGGACTCTGAAGCCACCAAGGCAGTAGATTCCATAGGTTGGTACTAGGCTATCAGCCCTAGGGTCTATACAAGCCTAGCCATAACAATTCCCTGGCTATTTCTTCCCACAATATTTACTCAGTTTATTCAGATGAGTACATTTTTTCGGACCATCTACTGGAAACCAAAATACTCAAAAAAGCACAGATTTTGAGTTGTGTAAATGAATATTCACAGTATAGAGGAATACAAATGTCTCTCTGTGAAAGGAACACACTTCTAAAAATAACCCTTTTTATGGGTATAAATGGTAACAGTTAAAAATAATATGTCCCCTTTCTATATGTCTTGGGGTAGCATTTTAATGGTTGAGTATATTTTCAAAATGATACAAGGGTGGTGGTGGTGGGGGACTGGGTCTGAGTACTATATGTACATTTCTGTCTACACCTCCCCTAATAGATCACTTGGCACTGCTTTTCATAATGTGGAACAAACAGACAAAAATGTAACACAAACAGCTTACTTAACACCCTCATCTAGGAAGCTCACAAGATGGTTACAATTAAAGTTATTGTTTAATTCATGTGATTCACTATTATTTACAATGGATATCAATTTAAAAAAATTCTTAACAGTGATTGTGCTGCCATAATATTTCAATGTGGCATAATAAGGAAACTGGACTCATAACGGGGTACACTTGAGCAGTATGGGTAAGCCTGATATGATGAATTCAAATGAGTAATTAGATAAAATAATTAAACAAAAAGGAGAACTCTGCAACATTGTTTGTGTTTCAACTGCATCAAGAGCCATCCAAGTTAAGGTAAGAATATTTTACTGTATTACTACAGTTGTATTTGCTTTAAACAGCCAGTAATCACTACTATTTTTTGGCATTTTTTACAGCATTTATTTAATTTTATGGCAAAAAATAGTCATTTGTCTGTCTGCTGGCTATTCTAGTTCTGCTTGTTTCAAAATCACCCTGCAAAAGGGTGAATTAGCCTGGAACTTTAATTGCTTGGTAGTTTGTTGTTCATAGTTGCTAGGCATTTCCAACAAAGAATGACATACTTAGGAGTGTAGAACCGTTATCCGCACTTATAATGCACCAAATAATCAGCAATCAAATGGGCACTGAAATATCAATACTCCATCAATACTCCATCTACGTGGGGTGGGAGCAGAATACATAGTGTTCTGCATCAAAGACAATTATGCAACTAACACTGCTTTCAAATTCTACAACACAGTGTATCATTTGATAAACAAAACAGTTTTAGTCATTTCCTAATGCAATATTACCAGTTTACCAATTTTTAAATGTAATATAGGCAGTTAATTCTTCAAGGGTAACAGGCACTGAATTTGTAGATGAAACAGTGAGATGTAAAGTTGTTTGCCAGTGGCAATCTCTTCATTAGTTACAGATTTCTTTAATGTGGAATTGTTCAGATGATTTCTCTTCTGCAGAGATTGTTTGTATTGAGTGATATTCGTAGATTGTAATGACAGAAGTCTGAGTGGCCTTTTATGGTTGAAATTTTCTGAAATGGGTAGTTTTGTCATTATTGGTTTATATATTTTGTTTCTTTGCTTATTAAAAGAATACTTAAAACTACAAATTTAAAACACATTGTAACAAGTGGTGCTGTAATTCATAGGGAATATAATTTAATGCAATCAGGAAGTTGAATTAAAGAACAAATACATGTATGCATGGCCGTAAAAATGTGTGCAAGGAGTCTGTTTTGAAAACAGCCCAAATATAAACTTAATCCTCCACTGACTAGAAGCATTTTCTATAAATATGGGTTTTCATGCATTTTCAGAGGCAGAGAATTTTACTGTTCATGCTAAGCCGTTTGCATTGTGAGATTGTATTGTTTAGCAAATGGGATCTGTGTTTGTGCTACTCTACCTTAAGCTTCTGTAAACAGGGAGGAGAGAGGTCACTATTCTACTTTCACAGAGCTGAAAGGCTTGCTTGCCTACCCCAGAGTAAATTAAACTATTTAGATTAACCTAAGCAACCCTTTGAACCAAGGCATATGGGCCTCTATTTTCTGAAGACATGACTTTTATAGTAAAGTATGTGTGAAGGAGAAACAGATTAAAGCAGGTTTATTAAAGGAAATTTCCACCTTCACTCACAGTAAGACGCTGTCCAGTTCGATTCTCAGCTAGAGCGTCTTCTGCGTGGAGACATGCGTGAATGGGCGTACCTTCGTTGAAGGTTGTGCATCAGGCCTGGCAAGCCGGTATGTAAAAAATCAACTGCCAATCATTAGCGGACCGGAGTTCCGCTGTGGCGACTCTAACCGAAAAGCCGAAAGACACAAACAAACTTGCAGTTTAAACTACATTACAAGGTATCCTTTCTTCTATGCATTTAAATAATTAAAGGAAATGACTGGACTGGCTTTCTTGGGGAGTGAATGATTGGAGTGGCTTTTTTGGGGAGTGACCTACCTGTGGGCATGGCTCATAGGAGTGTTTCATGAGTATGGTGTGGGTGGGGCTTAAGGGGCGCCAGAGCACTATTTCGCCTAGGGCGCCAAATCAGCTAAGGCCGGCCCTGGCAGTAGGAAAGCAAAACAGTGACACACACCCTGTATTGCTAAAGTGGTGTATGGCACTTCTGCAGTCTGCAGAAGCAGGTAATCTGTGCAAATGCACACATAATAGGAGATAAATCCCCCAAGTGTACATGTACACAAGCACAAACCCAGCCTCACAAAAGTAATAAAGCACATAATGAGCATGCCATGCATCAGCATGAAACATGCACAGAACCTTGAAAGCCCAATCACCGAAATATGTCACAAACACAGTCCAAAGTAGTTGTCACAACACCACAACGCACACCCTCATAACCTACAGAAAATAATAATAGTACTATATCCCTGTATATAATGCCCTAAGGGATGTTTAAGTGTAACTAAGTGGGTGTGTACATTACAGCTTATACATCCCATAGTAATTAAATGAAAATAGATATATATGTATGTATGTATATAACATGTAGTGCAGTTATATCTCCGAACCATCCCTCCCAACCTGTTAGTGCAAGGAACCTGTAGAAAGACTGTAAAGGGGGGGGTGGGCCACATATATGGACATAGAAAATCAGTGTTACAAATGAAGACATGTATGACAGCAACATTGTGTGTTTCAGCAGACAATCACTGAAGGATATGATGATGGGAACTGAAATGTCATGTCATGTATTTACTGACATAAATCCTTGGATCATCATCGTGATTTACCTGACAAACAGAAATACATTGTGGAACTGAACAAAAGTATGGTCCAAACATCTGGACATTCTGTGGAAAATCCGGCTGTAGAGAGGTATGTACTCAGAACTCCTTAATGCAATGAATGTGGACCAAGCCTGACAAAGTAGGGGGGACAAAGGCATGAAAACAGGGCCATGTACAACATATGTCAGTAGATAAGCTGAGAATGTTCATGTAGTAACAGTGTATGCCCTAACATATATCCACTGAAATATCACAATTCCAGGACTCAATTGCTTCTTATTAGTTACTGACCTCAGTCCCCACATCATTCCATTGATGTGTCATGCATACATAGCAGTTATGGGGACCAGACCAAAGATATTGGCCACACAACTGGACATCCTATGAATATGTGGACATACCACAACAGTAGGGAAACTACACTGAGCTACCGATCAATGTTAGGACTACAATCAGACTGGCATGACACTAGACAGGCCCAGCTCTGGGGTTGTACACATGTAGTAGCAAATATAACAGGCAGTACAGGGATGTAATACTAGTGGAGCACAGACACTGTTATGAAAGTGCATGCCCCCAAACAAGTGCACCACAGTGACAGCAACATACCAGTAAGCAAACTGAACATGACAGTATAATACTGTGAGAGCAACCACATACCATTTGCCACTCACACATTACCCCTAGATATACTGCCCCAATTCACAGTGTACTGGGAATCTGGAGGTGTTACATGACATCTCACAGTCAGCCCCTAGAAGCATATGGACCTGATAGACTACCAGCAGTTGTAGCAGCATGCAGAGTCAGATAGGTAAAATATGTATGGCACTCACAGCTGTTACTCTCCCTACCCAGCTTAAAAAAACATAAACACACAACGCTGCTACACAACCTTGGCAGTCTGTTCACAATGGCCAGACAGACATACTGTCATATGTGCAGATTTCCACAGTATTACCAGGGTGTGGACTCATAACCCCGGCCACCACTGCATACCATGGCCAGGAGTCTGCCAGGTCATTGTCATGCTAACTGGTGTGCATTTGGTAATGATATACCATACCTCTGTGCCTTGTAGTGCAGGACCTCTGGACAACACAAGGCATACGTATGGGACAGGAGGCTGGAAAGAGGGACATATCACACATAATGGTGTTACAAATTGAGACAATAGCTGCTGTTAAATGTGTTGTTGTAACATCACATCCCTGAAGGAAATGATGTGTGGAACACCAAAGGATGACAACACATACTGACTACCATCCTGACATTATCCTACCAACCTCACAAAAACAGATGTTGATCGAGGAATGGACCAAGCATAATAGGCAAACATCTGGCCAGTCTGTGGACAACATGCCAGTTGAGAGCTATGTCAGAGGCATATCACTGTCAGATGTCAAGTCACCCAGTAAATGTATGTCCAGACAAACCCTGTCAATATAGCAACCCCCCTATGTGTATAACAATGCTAATGACATGCAAACTGTACCAAACTCTGGAGCTTTGTCCCTCATGTTTCTGGGCTGTCTCTACATGTCCTGTGAGGTATTTCCACCTACTGTCTGTGAAGCTGTAGCCCCCACACCTCCATAATGTCCCCCGCACAGGCGAGGTAAATGGGTAAGGCCCACATGAAGGGCATCTCATATGGTGGAAATAGCAGCTGTGACCAGGACCACAACACAATACTATGTGGGCACCTACATAGCTGTATGGCCTCAGCAATACTCGACAGGGTAACATCAACCCCCTCAAAGTAGGCTGAATGCATGTGGTGGACAGCAGCAATACACAAACCACAGATTTGGTCCTTAATTTGGCTGTACAGGCCAAATTAGGAGCATGCACCAACCTGGCATCAAGTCAGCCTTTGTCTGATCAAGCATATAAGGTCACAGGTGGAGTACTGTAAGGCTAACTATGAGTACAAATTGGACACATCCATCAAGGCCAATCACAAAGCCATCTTCACATAGGTCTGCAATCTCTAAGGCCACATATCAGCCCACCCTGTAATGGTGGCCAATCAGGCCACATATATGCACAGCATAGCTATAGGCAACCTGCTGCAGATAGGTTAAGGGCAACCATCACGACCTAGCTCAGCAGCATTTTAGCTGGATATGCACAGCATCCACTCCCTTCCCCTCATCACCAGTGAGCAGGTACATATTGCCTACTGAAAGGCAACAAATGTAGGTATCCATGGCACCTGATAACATCCCTGTCTGCATCCTACATGAACTCAGGCTTGTGTAGCCAGCAACATTACACACCATAGTTACAACAAGGCTTGGCACTATCCATACCACATCCACATGGAAGATGGCCAATGTCATCCCTCGACACAGACATGAATGAGGAGTACAGGAGTAGGAAATGAAGTAGGCCTCATTGGCAGGAATATGACACCTCAGGGCCAGCAGTGCAATGCAAGCAGATGCAGCACTGATACTCTACAGGGGTATGGTGTGGTTATGAGTGGTGGCAACTGGTATTCAATGTAGATGTGCAGGTTCTGTACATATGGTTGTCAAATGTATGAAGTCCTGTGATGTGTCTCCCTTGTAATGTCTCCCAGGTGCAATGTCACATCAGCAAAGGTCAACATTCTCAGTGGTTCAGACAAATATATTCATAGAAGCCATACTACACAACCATGCCATAATGTTTGGCTGGAGCCAGCAACATCTGCAGGACAGGACTGGCCTGTGGGATAACCTTCTCCACAGGGTAAAGGATGTTGGCCTGCATGCATGTACATATGAGTAAGTGTGGCATCATGAAAGTGACCCCATACACCATGCCTGGCAAAGGGCTGCTGCAGTGTCCTGCGACCGCACAGCCACAGGCGTGGGCCTGGCCTTGCAGTCTCACTGGCACCCACCCGGGAGCTCCATTGGTACCTTCGGGCACCCATCCCAGTACAACATCAGATTACAGACCCCCCCAACATACTGGAGGTGGTTGGCACCAAGACAATGGACAAGAAGTGTGCAGGTAAGGCCCCAGTGTAGATTACTAGACTAGTGTAGCAGACATACTTGTAATTGTAGAGTATCTATGCACTTGCGTTAGGTCAGATTACAGTTGTGGATGGTGTTTTCTAATGCACAGACATACACATCTATGGTGAAGGACAGCAAATTGTGTAGTATTGGGGGTTGTACTGTACATGTGCACACATGCTGCATCCAACCTGTACCAATGCCACTTGCGGTTCTGCTGACCATACTCAACTCACACAACTACTTAGGCCCCTCCTGTCTCCATGTGGGACGGCAGCCTGCAGTTGGTGAGTATGCAATTGTACTGTTGTGGTTTGCCAATACCCCAGGCATATGAAGGCCATGCAGTGTACCATGCACCCAACTGTCACTAATAGCCATATTGCTTTATGTGCATGTTCACCTGTGTTGGGACCAACTGCATTGCATCACTGTCACCACAGGGGCCTATCTGATGAGAATGTATCACCCCTGTAACATAACACATGGCCTGTCAGTACAAGACTGCTGGACAGAGAGTAACACAATGGTTGGACAAACGGCCTAAGGTAGGGACATGTGTGAAACATTACAGTCATATAGTGAATATAAACAGTGTACACACCCCAGTTAAGATGCCAGGTGTTTGTGATGTCTATACAAATTGAGATCACAATATGTCAGTCCACACCTTTTCCAACCTGGAATGTGACCTATGACATGTACAGTTCAGCTGTAATGCCAATCAATCTGTTGGCCACCAAATATGGAGTACATAAACCCCAAAATACACTGGATGCATACCTGTGTACACCCTTCAAATAATATGTCATTGCAGCAGCTTGTGATTTACTGACAGCATATAGTCTGCTTGGTACACACCAGCCATCAAGTAAAGGCACTCTGACAAAAACCAAATAACAGTCTGCTGTCCAAGTGGGATAACCATGACATATGCTCAGTTGCCTTCAACAGCAACAGCCATGGCTTGCAGACAGCATAAAATGCAGCAAAGGGATCTCCTATTTGAAAGCTATCAGTCAAGAGTAGGGTACAACAACATTACCACAGCAGTGCATGCACCATGGAACACAGTGGAGACAGTTGTCAAAAGGTTGAGTGAATATGGGACAATAGTGCTGTTGACAAGAACCCGATGTCCCTGCAAAAATGATAACAACACATGTCAAGACCTGGCCAGGGAAGTTGCCAGAGAACAGACAGCAACACTAAGGGAATTTCAGGAACCCCTTGCTAGTACTGGTGTTCTGTACTACCTGTGAGAACACTCTCCCATATGCTGCGTACGTCTGGCCTATGGAGTAGGGTCAGAAGATGGAACCATTCCCACACACAGAAAACAGCCAGGGGTGGATAGAAATTGCAATGCAGCACATCATGTCTCCCAAAGGCAGGTGTGAAAATGTGTTATGGTGTGATGAGACTAGGGATCGACCTCACAGTCACAATACCAACAGGTATGTGTGTTGTACAAGCAACACTTCTCATAACCTGAACACCAGCATCCCCATGGTGAATCACACTGGTGGCAGCGGCCTGCTGTGGGGCTGCTCTTCCACAGATAGAACAGGGCCTATAGTCACGGTAGTGGGAATTCTGAATATTTCCTAAAAACTCCCACTTCTGCCCAAAATGCATCAGGCGTCTGCAAGTACGCTGAGGATAAGGAGGTGTGTCAGCCTTTAACATGACAAAGAACTGCATCATACATCCAAAGCTACCTAAGAATGGCTCTACCTGAACACAAACATGGGTATGGATTGGCCCAGCCAGAGTCTAGACCTACATCAGATAGAAAACCCCAGTGTGACCTGATGAGGGCTGTGCACATGAGCTGCCCTTGCATTCTGACAGAGTTGGGTGACCTTTGCATGGACAAGTGGCCAAATAATGCCAAGTCAGGATGTGCCATGCTGATAGACACCTTCACATGAATAGTGAATGCTGTAAACTACTTACAAGGTGCTTCAACAACTTATCATTTTAAGAGTGTGCACATGTATGCAAACAACATACTGCACATATTGCAGTCATCACATTTTACATGTATCATATGTGTTTGTTTAACGACTGGATTGCACAGGTCATGTCACATGGAAGGTGGGTGACATATTTGAATGCATTATTGTGGTCTCATCCTCTATATTACAAGAACATGGCATGTTAACAGGGTTGTGTACAGTTATCATATCCACTGTAAGCTTACAAGGCTGGTGGTGTAACAGGGATTGTGTGACCATACATTCACTGCTCGTTTGCAGATCTGACACACACATGTATGTCGTTAATCAGTGAAGTCACTCCTCAGATCATCCCACATTTGTCACAGAGAAACACAGAGGTTATGAGAAATAGAGCAGACATATGAGCCAGACCGCTACACATCCTGTGAGGATATGTGCGGCTGTTAGGTATGTTCTGTAGTACTTGCCACTGTGCTATACAGGTGGACAGCAATGATGTGTACATGGCTGCAGTCTGTGCTGGGGAACGGCCATCACATACTAACACTAATCACGTATCCCAGAGCTCTATATTGTCAGTTACATGTTGTACAACTGGCAGCAATGCTTGATGTTGATGACCATGTGTCATGTATGTTACCATGTGGGTAATATATGGTCTGTGTAACAAATTAGTGCCACCCCACTTGTAAGTGTGTGTGTGTGTGTGTGTGTGTGTTTACTAGCCAACATCAAAGTGCAGGTATTAATGTACATATGTTGTCTTCCTCTCACAGGTGGTGATGGGGTCTGGGTTCCCCCCCTTTTGAAACAATGTCAATATCTCTGCAGACTCTGCCAATGATTATATGAATACTGAGGTACAGGTGGGGTTGTCAGGGGCTGAATTTGTGCCATTAGTTGGCATCCCACTCTTGTGCACACCATCACTGCACACAGTGACAATGCCCACACATACCCCGCCATCAGTGGCCACAGATGATGGACAGTTGGCAGGTGGTGGCATTGAACAGGCTAGTGTGGTGACTATGGCAGGTGTAGATACTGGCCATAGCCAGAGTGCAGGCAAGGTCCCACACAGGCAGATAGACAAGAGTACTTTCAGAAGGAATGCAAGTGACACAGAAGGAGTCATCAGACACATGTTCTAGGCTGTCATGGATGCACAGGCACATAGTAAATGCCACAACACACAATAACTCAGGGTGGTGGATGCAGCTCTCTCTGATGTACGTGGTGACATACATAACCTTGTTGGGTCCACATGTCAAAATACTGAGGTGTGGATCCAACCACAAACTAATCACCTTGGGAATCTACATTCCTCTCAGGACCCCCCCCCCGTAAAGGTAATCACCATGACAAACACCACCAAAGCTAACCTCAGGCTCCTTAAAACAGAGGTGGCTAAGTTCATGGCACCCATGCAAATGGAGAATAGTTGCATGACCACCAGATCATACACCAATGCACTGTATGAACACATACACATATACATGGATCTCGCCACGACCATTAGAACCAAGACGTTGTCCTCCAAAACTGGAAACCAGTGTGGTGGTCCCCTGCCATACATAAACTCGATAACAGAACAAATACACTGATGCGGAAAAAGGTGAAGTCCCAAGACTGGGACAACTCCCTTATCGGCCTCAACAAAAAGGTTGAGATCACTCATCAAATCCTCTAAAGCTAGCTTTGAAAACATAATGACAGTGGTTAGGAAAGACAAACACAAGGCCTTCAATTGTTATGTGTTTATTTTTTATTTTTATTTATTTTTATTTAACATTTGTTGACCGGGAAAGTCCGACTCGGTTCCACAGAGCCTGTTTTCAGCGGAGGCCCGGGGAGAAATGCTCCAGATGCATGTCTTTGGAATGTGGGAGGAAACCGGAGTACCCGGAGGAAACCTACGCAAACACAGGGAGAACATGCAAACTCCACACAGAAGGCACCCCAGCCGAGAATCGAACCAGAGAACCTCTTGCTGTGAGGTGACAACGTTAACCGCTGCACCACTGTGCCGAGTTTATGTATGGCAGGGGACCACCACACTGGTTTCCAGTTTTGGAGGACAACGTCTTGGTTCTAATGGTTGCCCGATGTGGATAATCTCCACACCAATACCCAGATGTGCTCTGAGCTACTGCACAATGGTACCTCCTATACCGAGCCAACAGATATTGCCAATATACTGTCCAACAGATTCGGTGCCAACCTGACCCCTCTCACCTCCCCAAAGGACCAATCACAATACCAGTAGATTGCCAGACACCCAGTATTACTGCTACACAGGTTAAAATAGCACTGTCCAAAGCCAAGAATACATATTTTATGGAACCTGAGAATATCCCTGGCTGTGTTGTGCATGAACTACAGAGTGACCTGGCACCACACCTGTGTGCCCTTTTCAATCACAGCCTCACCTCAGGCTTTGTCTCTACCAAATGGTGGACTGCTACAAACATCCCTCTCCACAAAATAGGAGCAACTACTGACCCTGGGAACTATCACTCCATTAGTCTGATGAGTCTCATATGCAAAGCTATGGAACGCATCATGATGGACCTACTAAACAAGGATATAGGGGACTCACAAAGTCTGGAAGCCACACACTTTTGTTTTGGGGAGGGTAGATCATGCCTTCTCAACCTGGTCAACTTCTTTGAGTTAGTCACCAGAACTGTAGATGATGTCAAGGTGGTCATACAGCCTACCTTCATCTGGCCAAGGCCTTTGATACCATTCCCCACTCTGAAATCATAGAAAACCCACTAAGGTAGGCATCAACCCTTATATCACTAGGTGTATTGCAAACTGGCTCACAGATAGGCCCATGATGTGAAAGTAGCTGACTCCAAGTCAGACTGATGACCAGTCATGAGTGGGGTCCCACAGTGTTCGGTTCTGGGTCCTCCCCTGTTTGGTAGCTACTTCTCTGAAGTGCAGGCTATCACAAGGGTATTCTGGTTGACAAAGTTTGCAGACGATTGCATGTTGGGAGCCATTATTAACTACCCAAGTGATGTTGACATCCAGCAGAAAGACCTCACTGAGACCAATGTATGCTGTCAGAAGCATGGCCTGAAGCTCAATGGCCAAATAGGTGTCAGCATCCCCTTTGGGCACAACTCAGTTCTCATAAATCAACACTGTCCACTGAACACAAAAGGCATTATAAGGGATCTGTGAACATAGGTTGACAGCAACCTCTCTTTGGACCACCACATTGCCACTGTGGGCAGACAGTCCTTCTATGTGGAACATCTGATTACTAATGGTTTTGTATCCAGGAAGTAGGGGGTCATTGTCTCCCCTACCTTCCCTCATTAAGCCAATCATCAGGTACAATGCCCCATTTGGCATGTACCTCAATGGACACTTGGAACAACTGCAGAGGCCGCATATGTACCTCAAAAAGATGATCCTAGGCCTGAAACAGTTGTCCTATATGGACAGACTCAAAACACTCCAACTATTCTCTGTCTCATATTGCCTACTTAGAGGTGATCTCTGCTTGCCCTACAAAGCCATGTCTGGCCCAGCTCTGTTAGAAATGCTACATCCAAGGATATACCAATCCCTCCGCAGCACATGCTCCAGAGACCTCAACCGCATTACTACAATCAACAGAACATGGCAGAGGGATGGGTGAATAACCCAAATACTGCCCATGCTATAGACTAGACATCCCATACATGTCAAACAGAGCCACCTCACTGTCCCTCTTCAAGATAAATCTTGCTGAATTAATGGGAAACAGAGAATTCACCCCAGGGATCACTGCAATGGCTACTCCACAGAGGCACTGGCAAATAATGTCAGGTGGCACAATGACAGGGTAATCCTGTGGCTAGGCTTGTAAAGGCTCCAGGGTCATTAGCCTAGTGCACACCTATGAACCTATGAACCTAAACATCTGGATATCCCATAGACATCTGTACAGAGGACTGGAATGGCCTGCACAATGGTTTAACATGTTGCATGTGAGGCAGATGCCATTACCACAGTATATAAGGAAATGCCATCGGGAGGTGGTAAGCAGGCATGGATGGTACACCAATCAAAATGCCATCAACCAAACATGATATGATCTTTGGCCAAAGGGTCACACACACAGTTGCCAGTACTGAGAAAAGAACCCCTACCTGTCTAGTTATTTCTACTACAATGTTACACAGTTATCAGGCATGCCATAAAGCTTACATGAGGTCACCTCCTCCCAAGTAACTTCTATGGTGAATGACATCAGCAGGCCTAGTAAAGTAGGGTGATGGGACAATTACAGGTTGGTACACAAATCAAAATGGTATAAACCACACAGTACATGATTCACACACACACACACACACACACACACACACACACACACACACACACACACACACACACACACACACACACACACGCACACACGCGCACACACACACACACACACACACACACACACACACACACACACACACACACACACACACACACACACACACACACACACACACACTTGCCTGTAATGGGATTAGAACTCCTGCCTATCTAGTTATGTCTACTATAGTGTTTTGCAGTTACTGCATGCTACAAAGCTTACTGAACTTTCACATGGCCAAAGCTGCTGATAACTGCACAGCTGAGGTAAAGTATTACAGGTGGCAGAAAGTCTGCCTTCCATTCCACCTTTACATCATGCTAGTTCTTTCTGTCTTGCACTTCAAATGGCATTACAGCTTGGCACTTCAACAGGTTACTCTATCAATAAGTGTGGAACAGCTGGAAGCTGTTAGCAGTACTCGTTCATCACAGAAGTAGCCCCAGAACTTACTAGTTATGTCCACCCTTCACGGCATGATTGCAGGGCAGTTTTCTGTGCTGTCACCCATTACCCTGGTGTGCTTGTCCATTCCAAGGGACTGTTGCAACTACCTCATGTACACAGACAACCCACCCCTCCCCTCTAAACTCCAAACACTCAGACCTGTGGGAGTTAGCCGTATATCACCCAATGTGGACATATGCATTCTCCAGCAAAGACTGGACTAGCAGGTCAAGAGGATAAGATCAACACCTGCACCACACCATGTGGAACGCATAGCTCACCATGACACCCACTTTGATAGCCATGACATACAGTAAAAAGCCATACACCCAACTTTACAGAGGCACTCAATGGACATTTATCCAAGCAGCACAGACCAGCAAGACAGACACCCACTCAGATACCAAGACATGGCACATGCCAAGGGTCACATATTCAACCTACACAGTGTGCTCCTCAACTTAGTCTCCTGAGGCTAACCACTTTGCACAACAGTGCTCATGAGTAACTGACTACTGTGGCACACACATATCCCACTCACTAAGATGAATATGGAGCAAGTAACAGCCAAATATCTATCACATGCCGTCATCCAACACATGACACTGCCAGTCATGGCACTTCACAACAACTACGGGTATCACTCTGTATCCATGTGGGTGTGAATGACCTGGGGCACAGCTCCCTGGACTACATGATAGCAGACATGGTTGAACTCTCTGATTATGTGATCCAGGCAGGTGTGACAGTAGCCCTGAGCAGTATACCACCATTACCCAGAATGATGCTGAGATACTGTCAGCAGATAACTGCAACATTGGCTTACGTGTTTTGTGTCATTCTCAGGGGATCCAGTATCTCTCTGCTTGGGATGACATGACTGACAGAATTCAATCCCCTGGATTCATGAAGCTCTGTGTCAGAATGGCGTTATTCCAACATGGAGTGGTTCATGTCCGTGTAGAGCAGCAGCACTCCTTGAATATTAATGAAGGCACGCTGCTCAGCTCTTACACAGACACGGAACTGTGTATGAGCGTAGGGGTGTGTGTCTGAGAACAGAGCTCTCACAATATACATACCCCCTGCACAGAAGTCAACAGCAGCGAGAGCGTGTGTCCACGGACACTACTGTTAGTGTCTGTGGATTAAAAAAAAGAAAAATAGTAAAACAGTAAAGTACACATGATACATCCCCAAGTATGTAAGAGCAATATTTAAAATCCATCCTTATTAGTTCCCTCATCATTATATGCTTTCCCAAGAAAGTGTGCAAGTACAAGGTAATGCAAAGCCCCTGTCATGTTATAAATGTTCACACAGCCCCCACACAGATAATGGTGCAGAAAGCAATGCCCATACCCCTAGTAAAATAATCAAAACACATTTTTTTTCATTGTATTCCCTCTCCACAATAATGTTTAAAATGTAGCAACAAAATAAACATCCATCGGAAGTCTTGAACCCAGGTCCCCATACACCATAATCAAAATGCTTAACCACTAAGCCATTTGAGATGTAGAACATTATGATGTTTTTCCTAACATATCATGCACTCTGGTTATTAAATATTAATGGAAAATAAATGCCAGTCCAAGGAGCCTATACACTATAGTCAAAGCAATTAACCAGTAAGCCATGTGAGCTACAGAATTTTATGATGTTTTTCCCAACATATCATGCAGTCCAGTTATTTAACATTAATGTAAATAAAACTTTCAGTCCCAACTCTTTAACCCAGGAGCCCATACACCATAGTTAAAGCACTTAACCACTAAGCCATTCAAGCTGTAGAACTTCAGGATGTTTTTCTCAACATATCATGCAGTCCGGTTATTTAACATTAATGGAAAAACATGTAAGTTTGAAGTCTTGAAGCCAGGACCCTCTACACTACAGTCAGAGAACATACTACTGCACCATCTGAGCTGTATGACTCATTCTTGCTTTTTCAAACATATCATGCAATAGAGGTATACAACACTCCTTAAAATGGAGAACATCGACATTTATGCTGTAACAGAAACCTGGTTCAAGGCAGCAGAAAGCACCCCTGCACTACCAGGCTATAACTCATTCCATACCTTTTGGCCCCAGAACTTGGACCAAAGCTCCAAAGGCGGTGGTGTTACCATATTCATAAAGGATGCACACGCTTCCAGACTGGTAACCCAACATAATGCATCTGAGATTCCTCAGGTGCAGCTAACATTGGGTAAGACAGTGATTCAGGTCATAGCCTGCTACAGGTCCCCAACCATGTCCCAAGATGCACACTCCATTTTCCTAAGCATCCTTGAGAATATTTGGGTCCAAACTAACACTCTCATACTAGGCAACTTCAACTATCCCTCCATTAACTGGGAAAACTACTCATGTACCAATGCACTTGCCCAACGCTTTCTGGAATTCATAAATTCCAATGTCCTGGACCAGCTTGTTCTTACCCATACTACAGGTAGCAACATCCTTGACCTGGTCATTACTAACATGGGCGACTATTGCTCTACACCAATAGTCAACTCCTGCCTGGTTAGATCCGACCACAAACTAATCACCTTGGAAATCCACATCATTCCCACCACCCCCACAAAGGTAACCACCATGAAAAACTTCTCCAAAGCTAACTTTGGGCTCCTAAAAACTTAGGTGGCTAACTTCACAGCACCCATGCAAATGGAGAATAGTTGCATGGCTGCCGAATCATACGCCAATGCACTGTACTTACACATACACAAATGCATGGATCTCGCCATACCCAATAGAACCAAGATGCTCTCATCAAAAAAAAGGAAGCCAATCTGGTGGTTCCCTGCCATAAACAAACTACAACAGCAGGAGGAAACTGATGCCAAATAAGGTGAAGTCTAATACTGGAATAACACCCTTATCAGCCTCAACAAAAGGTTGAGATCCCTCATCAAATCCTCTAAAGCTAGCTATGAAAACAGAATTGCAGCAGATAGTAAAGACAACCAAGAATCTCTGTGGCAATACCCAGATTTGCTTTAAGCTATTGTACAATGGTACCTCCTATACCGAGCCAACAGATATTGGCAATATCCTGGCCGATAGATTCAGTGCCAAATTTACCCCCCCCCCCCAAAAGGATCAATCAAAATACCAGTAGATTGCCAGGCACCCAGTATTATTGCTGCACAGGTTAAATCAGCACTGTCCAAGGCCAAGAATACAGCTTCTATGGGACCTGCCAATATCCCTGGCTGTGTTCTACATGAACTACAGAGTGAACTGGCATCTCACCTGTGTGCCCTGTTCAATCACAGCCTCTCCTCAGGCTTTGTCCCTGCTGAATGGCGCACTGCTACAGTCATCCCTCTCCACAAAGGAGGAGTGACTACAGACCCTGGCAACTATCGGCCTGTTAGACTGACAAGTCTGATATGCAAAGCTATGGAACGCATCATCATGGACCTAATAAACACAGATATAGGGAATATCCAAACTCTGGATCCTACACAGTTTGGTTTTGTGAAAGGTAGATCATGCCTGCTCAACTTGGTAGACTTCTTTGAGTAAGTCACCAGAGCTGTGGATGAAGGCAAGGTGGTTAAACAGCCTGCCTTGATTTGGCCAAGGCCTTTGATACCATTCCACACTCAGGAATCATAGAAAAACTCACTAAGCTAGGCATCAACCCCTATATCACTAGGTGGGTTGCAAACTGGCTCACAGATAGAACCCACAGTGTGAAAGTTGCTGACTCCAACTCAGACTGCTGACCAGTCACGAGTGGAGTCCCACAGGGTTCAGTACTGGGTCCTCTCCTGTTTGGTATCTACTGCTCTGAAGTCCAGGCCAACATGAAGGGACTGTGGTTGATAAAGTTCACAGATGATTGCAAGTTGGGAGCTATTTTTTAACTCTCTAAATGATGTTGACATCCTACAAAAAGGCCTCAATGAGGCTAACAACTGGTGTCAGAACCATGGCCTTAAGCTCAATGCCAAAAAATGTGTCATCATCCCCCTTGGGAAAAAAACAGTTCCCTAGAATTACCACATTGATTTCAGTCCACTGATCACAGAAGGCATTATAAGAGATCTTGGAACACAGGTTGACAGCAACTTCTCTTTTGACCACCACATTGCCACTGTGGTCAGAAAGTCCTTCTATGTAAAAAAAAAAAAACAATGTAAGAAACTTCTCTGTGTAGAAGATTTTCAGTCCATATATTTCTAGTTAATCACTGTATATTAATCAGATCAGACAATAGTAGTAGAAGTAGCGAACTTAAACTCGTCTTAAGTCAAAACAAAACAAAAAATAATAATATATATATATATATATATATATATATATATGGGACTACTTCATAAGATCGACAGACCATTTGATCGACATTCATTTGGTCAACAGACCATTTGGTCGACAACCAGTATTCAAGGCAAAAACCTGGGAATTGCCCCCCTCCCCAATGTTGTGTGACCCTGGAGTTGATATATATATAGTTTGGGGGTGTGGGGGCACAGCCCCCCACATTGGGGGTGTGGGGGGCAAAGCCCCCCACATATTTTCATTTAAAATGTGTATTTTTGCCCCCCCACCCCCCCAACTATATATATATATATATATATATATATATATATATATATATATATATATATATATATATATCAACTCCAGGGTCGCACAACATTGAGGAGGGGGCAAATTCCTGTTAAGTGCATTGAATACTGGTTGTCGATCAAATGGTCTGTCGATATTATGAAGTAGACCCATATATACATATAGAATATACATACATATCTATATATCTAACATGCAGTGCAGACATACCTCAGAATCATACATATCAACCTTTTAGTGCAAGACTAATGAACAAAGGCTGTACAAAAGGTGGGAAATGGGCCACATATGCGGACATAATCAGAATATTGCTGTCATACCTGAAGAGTTGTACAGCAACAGGGGCTGTATCAGTAGAACTGTCTGAATTATATGAGGATGGGAATTGACATGTATGTCAGTCTTCACTGACATAAATCCTTGCATCATTACAGTGTTACCCAGAGAAATGCAAATAAACTGTGGAACAAAAACAAAGTATGGGCCAAACACCTGGACAGTCTTCAAACAGCCTGGCAGTGGAGAGGTATGCACACAACCCTTTAGTGCAATGAATCTGGAACAAGAAAGACAAAGTGGGGGGACAAAGGCATGACAATAGAGACATATCCAAATGATGTGAGTAGATCAGTGAGAAGGTTGTTGTAGTAACACTGTTCCTGCTAACAAATATTGACAGAAATATCACCTTAGTACATTTTATAGTTAATGTCTGGAAGCTGAAAGAAAGAACTACCTTAACAGATACAAGCATACATAATCTGAGGGTTGTGCTACTGTGCTATGGAGATTCTGTACCTAACTATTGAAGGCCTTGTAGTTGTCTTCACTATCTGCTGCAATCATGTTTTCATAGCTACCTTTACAGGATTTGATGAGAGATCTCAACCATTGGTTGAGGCTGATAAGGCAGTATTTGCAGTCTTGGGACTTTACCTTATTCTGCATCAATTTCCTCCTTCTGTTGTAGAGTTTGTTTATGGCAGGGGACCACCACATTGGCTACCTTTTTTCTGAAGAGAGCATCTTGGTTGTATTGCATATGGTGAGATCTATGCATTTGTGTATGTGTTCATACAATGCATTGGTGTAAGATTCTGCAGTCATGCAACTAGTCTCCATCTGCATGGCTGCCATGCAGTTACCCACCTCTGTTTGTAGGTGCACAAAGTTAGCTTTTTATGGCGGTTACCTTTGTGGGGTGGTTGGAGGGATGTGGATTTCCAAGGTGATTAGTTTGTGGTCGGATCTAATCAGAGAGGAGTTGACTATTAGTGTAGAGCAATGGTCACTCATGTTAGTAATGACCAGGTGAAGGATGTTGCTACCTCTAGTGAGAGTAAGAACAAGCATGCCCAGGGCATTCGAATTAATGAATTTCAGAAAGCATTGGCCAATTGCATTGGTACATGAGTAGTTTTTCCAGTTAATGGTGGGGTAGTTAATGTCAGCCAGTATGAAAGTGTTGGGTTGGAACCTAATATTCCCCATGGTGCTTAGGAATGGGGAGTCTTGGGCCATGTTTGTGGACCTACAGCAAGCTATGACCTGTATTGCTGTCTTACCTAATGTTAGCTGCACCTGAAGTATCTCAGATGTATTACGTTGTGCTAACAGTCTGTAGGTGTGCACATCCGTTATGAATATTGAAACACCACCATCTTTGCAGCTTCGTTCCAAGTTCTGGGCCAAACAGGTGTAGAATGAGTAATAGCCTGGTAGTGCAGGTGTGCTTCCTGCTGCCTTGAGCCAGTTCTCTGTTACAGCACAAAAGTCGATGTTCTCCAGTTTAAGGAGTGCTTTGAATGAGTGCATTTTGAAATGTAGACCTCTAGTGTTGAGCAGCATGATCCTCAGATTACATTTGTTTGTAGCTGTTACAGTGGTAATGTGGTCTTTGGAACACTGCCTAAAAAAGCCACTATAGGAGTAGCAAGAGCTTTGACCAGTATCTGGAAGCCCAGGGGTGACAGATGCAGGCCATCTCTGCTAAAAGATCATGGTCTGTCAAACATGTCATCCCAGGCACACAGATAGTAGATCCCCTTAAAATGATACCAGAAATGTAGCCAATTGTTGAAATCAATTGTTTTCAGCTTATACTGTGGTATCATTCTGGGTGATGGTAGGATGCTGCTCAGGGCTAGGGTCATACCCATCTGGGCTACATAGTCGGAGAGCTCCTCCATGTCTGTTTCCATATATTCCAGGTAAGTATGTCTCAGGTCATTCACACCCACATGTACAGTGACAGAGTCATATGCGTACCTATTGCTGAGGGACCTCAGTGTGTGTGTGTGTGTTATGTGGCAGATCCTGGCGCCTGACAGGCAGCTGACTGTCACTTTCTCCTTTTTCAGTCTAGTGAGTGGGACATCACTGTTCCTCACTATCAAATCAACTATGATGTTTTGGTCATACTGTTTTGCCTTAGGTGCTTTGGTTGACTGGCACACTGTTTAAGAGACATATGTGTCTTGTGATTAATGTTGCGTGGTGGTGGTGGAGTGCATGTCTGCCTTGGAGGTCTCTGCTGTTTGTGCAGATTTTTATTGAGATCCTCCGCAATGGTGGGTGTGTGGTTTGTGTTTTTATAAGAAGGCAGTGCTGGTGTGAGTTCTGGAGGGCTATGTGTTCTATGTAGTGTGGTGCAAGTGTTGACCGTCTCCTCTTGACCAACTTTTCTTTTCTTGGCTGGAGAGTGTGTGGTTTCCAATTTGAACATATAAGTGCATCTCTTGCAAGTCTGAGTGTAGAGAGGAAAGATGTGAGGGTTGTCAGTGTACATGAGGCAGTTGCTATATTGCCTCAGGATGGCCAAGTTCAGCAGGTTAATAGGTGAAAGCACAAGGAACTGACCTGTAGACATGAGAAGAAAAAAGCTGAGCCAAATCACCCGGCTTTATAAAATCCACTTTAATCATGAAATACTCCAAAGAAGTAAGCACTTTCACGATCACACTGACCGCTTCATCAGACTACACACATTCAAAAGTGCGCTTGCTTTTAAGCACATGCTTCAATTAATCACCAATTAATCACTTATACAATTAAATATTTACCAAAATCTAAAAGAGTCTAAAAAATAGACCCATACACTATGAAATACATAATAAAATACATAAAAACATACTAATGCCTCAAAGTCCTGGCTTTAGGAAAGGGTTTCAAAGAAACCACTTCATTAATGTCAGGTAATATATGTGCATTTAATCTAAGGATCCACCTCTGCTCTGCAACCTCCATGTGATTTTTAATGTCACCACCCCTCACTCCTTGCTGCAAAATCTCTAATACTAAAAACTTAAAAGAATGTGAGTCACCTTTACCCTCTATATGCTTGAATAAAGCACTTGTCTCCTTCCTATTAGAGATATCCCTATAGTGCTCTTGTATGCTTTCTTTAAGCATACGATTCGTTTTTCCTACATAGTAGGGCAGAGGTGGCTTTTTCTGAAGAGATGGGACAGCAGAACGGGACACAAATAATGCCGTTCCATGTACAAGAACCATAGCCCATCAAGGAGAGGTCAAGGAGCTGAGGACGGAGAGGCAAAGCCCCAGACAGGCAGGATGCATCGGGGCTACAACAGAGGCTCACACGGAGCAAGACTTCAAAGGTTTGGTTTTGAATATTTCAGGCATACGCTTGACTGAAGCGCAGATGTCTGTTTGGAGTAAAGGGTTATCATTCATTACGACACAGAAGGCTGACTTAGTAGATATTTTACAAGAACTGAGACTGTTTGCAAGGACTTTGACTCTGAAAACAATTTTTAAAACCACTGTCAGTGCCAATTCAATGTTTACTAAACCTAGTACCTTTGTGCCGAAAATGCATCCTGTTGTTGATACGTTTGTCTTGGTTTGTGATCATGAAATCAGACAAATTTTGATGAAAGGACTATATATAATTATTATAATTTGAGTAAAGTTGAAAGTAATGCATTTTATAAATTGACATGCTTACAATCTATTGAGATAAGACCTACTGATAAAGGTGGAGGGGTGGTCGTGCTTGATAAAGATTTGTACATTACACAGACGCAACTGTTATTAAATGAAGAGGGTACCTATCAGAGAATAACTTGTATGCAAGTTAAGGGAATAGCAGACAGGGTTTCTGTCATGATATCTGACCTCTTGATTGGAAGGATGTTATCAGAAGAATTGTTTAAGTATTTTACTGTTCAGACACCATTATATCCCATTATTTATGGGCTGCCTAAAGTATATAAGAACTTGAGAATCCCCCCCATCATGAGATCCATTGTCTCTAGTAAAGACTGGGCGACTGAGCCCTTGTCTATTTACGTGGAAAAGTGTCTACATCCAGTGCTTGAGACATGTAATAGTGTATTGAAGGATACCAGCATGTTCTTAGAAATGTTCTACCATGAAACCAAGAGTATTATGGGTCAATATTTTTTGTGACAATGGATATTGTTTCATTGTTTACTGTTATTCCCAACATGTGGGGGATTGAAAGCATTAGAAGCTTACTGAATTCTAAACATTTCTATACTAATGATAAAATCAATCTGATATGCCTATTATTGAAAATCATCCTAGAGAATAATTTATTTGGTTTCAGGGATGATTTCTACCAAAAGAAGATTGGCGTAGCTATGGGCACTCCTTGTGCCAATAGCTATGCCAATCTTGCATTAGTTGAATGGGAGTGCAACTCATTCCTGGAAAAGGATGAGTTTAAGAAGAATTTGATCTGGTACACCCGGTTCATGGATGATATGTTTTTTCTGTGGGGGGGGGGGTAAGCAAGTGGAATTAGATTTATTTATTGAATACCTACATAGTACTAACCCCTTTTTGAAATTTAACAGTAAAGTATTGTTGGAAGAAATAGATTTTCTAGATGTTAAACTGAAAAAATATGAGATTCTTGGAATCCAAACAAGCATTTATAGGAAACCCACTAGAAGGAATGCTTTATTGCATAGGGGCAGTATGCATCCGAAATGTATTGGTGACAATGCAGTGAAAGGACAAATACTCAGATTAATAAGATTACATAATGATGAATTACCACTTGGGTTAGCACTGGATAACCTAAGAATGGATTTTTTAGAGAGAGGGTATCCTAAGAACATGTTTGACAACTATGTACTAGAGATGAGTAAAGAAAGAACCTCTAGAGGTAGAGCTTATTTCTCTGAGAGAACAAATGATAGGTTACATGTGAGTAATAGGGGTGACTATAAACTTAGGTTTCCCCTTACATACAGTAGTGACATTGGTGTTTTCTGTGATGTCTTTAAACGAAATTGGAACATCTTGAAAACTATAGAAGACTTGGATGGCCTCCTGGACGATACACTTAAATTTGCCTTTAAGAACCAGAAGTCCCTTAAGCGCCAATTATGCTATGGGACAAGGAATGGTGGATTGAATACTATCTCTCAGAGGAAGGGTACTTATGCTTGCAGGAATTGTTCAGCCTGCAAGCATGGACATTCCTGTATGACTTATATCCATCCAGACTTACATTTTGAGTTACAGGCTAAACACTATGCTGATTGTAGAACTAAAAACATAGTGTAATTTGCATTTTGCATATTATGTATTGTCTACTATGTAGGAAAAACGAATCATATGCTTAAAGAACGCATACAGGAGCACTATAGGTATATCTCTAATAGGAAGGAGACAAGTGCTTTATTCAAGCATATAGAGGGTAAAGGTGACTCACATTCTTTTAAGTTTTTAGTATTAGAGATTTTGCAGCAAGGAATGAGGGGTGGTGACATTAAAAATCGCACAGAGGTTGCAGAGCAGAGGTGGATCCTTAGATTAAATGCACATATATTACCTGGCATTAATGAAGTGGTTTCTTTAAAACCGCTTCCTTAAAGCCAGGACTTTGAGGCATTAGTATTTTTTTATGTATTTTATTATGTATTTCATAGTGTATGGGTCTATTTTTTAGACTCTTTTAGATTTTGGTAGATAGGATATTTAATTGTATAAGTGATTAATTGGTGATTAATTGAAGCATGTGCTTAAAAGCAAGCACACTTTTGAATGTGTGTAGTCTGATGAAATGGTCAGTCTGATTGTGAAAGCGCTTACGTCTTTGGAGTTTTTCATGATTAAAGTGGATTTTATCAAGCCGTGGTGATTTGGCTCAGCTTTTTTCCTCTCATTTGACCTGTTCTTTGCCTAGAGCCACATCTTTACATGTAGTTGGTGCTCTTTTTTCTTGACCTATAGACATGCCTGGAGGGGTGGCCATTAATAACAATTACTGGAGCTGTTTCCTCTTAGAACGCTTAGTGCTGTTAGCACTTTTGTGTGCTAAAATACTTGCTACAAGATGTGTAAAGTGCTAAAGTAATAAGTTATTGAAAGTGCAGGACAGGAGAGAACTAGCGTATCTAAGTTACAAATTGAGGAGCAGACTTGGGCAACACTCAGATGCTAACATACAGTCCTGGATACAGCAAATCTGTATCTGGACTAGACTAGTTACAGGAAAGGTAACTAATAAGTACTATTTTAATAGTCAAATGTCTGGTATATTATATTTGTCTCCATGGTAGTGTAGCTGGTGTACGATGGATGTGTGAGTGCATATCACATGTGCACCACCCATGTATACACGTGTCCCATACAGTAGACTCACACCCCTTGCTACTGTAATGACAGCACATATAGGCATGTTATGTAAAAGAAATAATATACACCTGGCCTGCAACAAAATATACAGCTCTTGAACCCAGGAACCTGTACACAATGGTCAAAGCATATAACCACTAAGCAATCTGAGCTGTACTATTTTGTGATGTTTTCAATCATAGCATGCAGTGCAGTTGGTTTATCATAGGGAAGGAAAACCATGGAATCAGTAATGATTTAGTTGTCAGTAACTTGTAGCAATGTCAGATCCAAGAGTACCTTAGTACAATTCTGAACCATGCCAGATGAAGTTGGGGGACCAGTTTATGGACCAGTTTATGGACATACAAACACATTGGTAATGATACAAAGGGACCCATGCTACTGACATCTGCTGCCCACCCCCCCCACACACACACACACACAGTACAACTAATAAGTACACAGTACACTGTTACAAATTCAGGATAGGCCATACACAATGGCCAGACATACACTGACTTCTTAGCAATATAACTAAAATGACTGATGATAGTAAAACAACAGACAACCAGTCATCAATGCACACAAATGTTTTAATGTAGTTTGCCGTCAAGTATTACAACATTACAAAACATATTTGCCTTAAATACATTTGCTGGGAGTACAATGGTGTAAAACTGTAAACCATGGCCCCATTTGTCACTCAAACACACACAGTCAGAATATTGATCTCACACACACAAACATACACACTTGGCACGACTGAGATTAACACCACTACCTACCTAGGTCTTGCTATTAAAGTGCTCTGCACTTATTGCACACGCCATGGAGAAAGTAGGGTGAAGTGTGCTCCACAGTTCCTCTAAGTGAACAACATCCACTGGCATTGCACAGTATGGCAATGGGAGATGTCCAGGGTGAGAATGGCCAGGAAATACTATCAGCTACAGAAATATACACAATGACCAACACAGATACAGCCATACATACATTTTCCACATCTGCAGTTAGCAGCCCTACCTATCAGTCCATACTGTTACAGAGTTTTGGCACACAGCACATTCCTTATTGAGCTGAAGAGTGTCATCAGTTACCTGTATGGTCAGTGGTGACAGCGGTCCTCATACAGTGGACCTTGTGACATGTACTGGGGGTACCATGGTGTAAAAATATTAAACCCAGCACCCCACCCACATTGGATGTAATACTCACTCATACCCATGATGATGCTATGACAAACCCACAATCACACATTTACCAGGAATGAGATTCAAACCTTTGCCTGCCTATCTAATTATTGCTATTACACTGATATGCATTTATCACACATACCATAGAGCTAGTAGGGTGAAGATTGTTTCATCGCTCTCCTAAGGTGAGCAACATCACCATCCCTTGTATTGTATGGCAATGTGCAGTGTATTTGGAAAATGGGGCCTCAGAATGCTGTCTCCTACAAATATGCACACTCACACACACCTGCAAACACATAAACACCCACACACATACTCATATTTTCCAGGGCTCCAAGGGTAAACCACACTTGTCTACTCAATGGTAGAACAGTGTTATGCTAGTACTGCAAGCTCAAGTAGCCCATAGGGTGAAGAGTGTCACAACGTACCTTTATAGTGCAGTACATTAGCAGCCCTTTCTAAGTATAGCAATGGGGGATGTAGTGGGTGAGAAGGTCCTCAAAATATTTTCAACTACAAGTTTACAAACTCACAAACACTGTTATACTCAGTAATGCACACATACACATTTCTCAGCACTGATGTCTATTGGTGCAGGTGTCCCTGGGTGTGTACCAGGCTAATGTCTGTGGAGATATGAAAAGAGTAGGGCATGTGAGTACACACTGGCATCATGGCACCTGACATTTGTCAGCATACCATCTATTGACTGCTGCCATTTGAGTGATCCCCAGGGTGACAGTTATATTCACCATTCACTCATCTAAATTTCTCTTGACGGGGGCCAGTGAGGTGCTGATTGACATGTATGCAACATATATCACATAATGTGGCCAGTGTCTGGGTTATAGACCTGTCCCCAAGCATGTTCTGTTAAAAATGTGGTAATGTGGTTGAGGTATCCATGGCATGTGGTGCATACAGTTTGGGGTTTCCTAGCTGTGGCATTTGTAACACAGCTGGGCAGACATGGCATTGTCAGTCAAGCAGGGATTGCCTGTAAGTAGTCAAGATGTGACTGGGAACACTTGGAGGTTTTGGCCTGTTTCCATATCAGACATTTGTTTCATGCCTAGGGTCGTACATGTCAGGTACACTTGCAGCCAACCCAGTTGTTAAAAGTGTCTACTGAGTTACATGGCAAATGGGCCATTGGACCTGCTGATTGGCCTAATGAGCGGGGAGTAGAGAGAGACATTGACCTCTTCATTCCTGGATGACACACCCTTAGTTATGCAATGTGCCACATGGAAGGACTTTCTGTCCACAGTGGCAATGGGGTGGTCAGAAGAGAGATTGCTGTCAAGCTGTGTTCACAGATCTCCTATATTGAACTACCACTGATGTGGTCATTTGTGGACAACACATTGATTCAACAGGGGATTGGGACACATGTCTTGATATTGAGACTAAGGCCAGTGTTCTTACAACAGTTGGCGGTGTCAGTGGTGACTTTATGCAGGATCTTAACATAATCTGGGGATGTAAACATAGCCCCCAATTAGTAATTGTCTGCAAACATTGTTAACCACAGTTCATTCCTGTTGGGCTGGATATCAAAGCCACACACAACACACAAGACTGGACACAAGACAAGAACCTGTGGTACTTCACACATGACTGTTTGGCAGTCTGACACAACTCATGACTGTTTTGCAGTCTGACATGAAGTCCACTGCTTTCACACTGTGAGTTCTATCTGTGAGCCAGTTTGCAGACCACTTAGTGACATAGGGATTAATGAATAGATGAGTGTGTTTGCCTATGATTCCTGAGTGTGGAATTGTATCACAGGACTACAAGGGCCACATATCTTGTTTTGGACTCCATATTGTTCCATAGTACTATCACATGACAAATAGATTATAGGACTGAAGAGTGTCCACAGCTTCCACAAAAGTGGTCCCTGTACAGTGGACATATGGTAGTTTGCTGGGTGGACCACACAAAAGTGCAGCAAAAACCTCCCAATGGATCACAATATTAACAACACAACCACACACACTTGGCAGGAATGAGAATCAAACCCCAACCTAACTAATTTACTGCACTATAGCATTACACATTTATCAGATGCACCATGACACATACATATTTGAGATCTGTCCAAAGGTATCTTTAAGGGTGAGTGACATCAGCAGCAGTAATAAAGGAGGGGAAAGGGAAGTGTAGTAAGTGCCAATGGCCTCAAAACTATGTATTTGCAATTATAGACACTTGCATACAATCAAACACACTTTTACAGTTGCCAGGACTGAGACTACAACTCCTTCCTAACTTGTTTACTGCACTACAGTATTAAACATTTATTAGACACACCACAGAGCTTACAAAGGTATCTTTAAAGGTGAGTGACATCAGCAGCAGTGAAAAAGGAGGGCAATGTGAAATGGAATGAGTGGGAATGGCCTCAAAATCATTCACCTACAAACACACACACAAACAGACACACCTTTCCATTTGACAGGACTGTGATTAGGATTGCTACATAAATAGTTATTGGTACTCTGCTGTTACACAGCTATCAAAAGCATAACAGAGCCTATAGGGCTGAGGGCTAACAAAAGGAATTTGTACAGTGACTGACTGCAGCACATGTTCTGATATTGGGTAATGGGGTGTGTACTGGGTGGGGATGGAGTAAAACAGTGATTCTTTCACACACACTTGCCAGGACTGAGATTCAAAACCCGACCTATCTACTTATTTGCTTTAGCAAGTGATGCATTTATCGCATGAACTACTGAGCTTATAGATCTGATGTTTGTCCAAAGGTACATCTAAGGTGGCATACATCAGCAGATACTGTGGAGTGGGACTATGGGGTGTGTACTGGGTGGGAAAGGCTTCATAATGTTACTGTCTCTCTCACTGTCTATGTCTCTCTTCTCCATGTGTATGTGTGTGTATGTTTGAATTATTGTAGTTTGTGGGCCTTAGATATGTGTGCGTATCACACAAAACAGATAGAGATTTACCACATATCTGCCACCTACAGTTGGTTGTGGGTTTGTGTGTGTGTGTGTGTGTGTGTGTGTGTGTGTGTGTGTGTGTGTGTGTGTGTGTGTGTGTGTGTGTGTGAAGACCAAACAGTTTACATTTTGGTTTGTGTGCATGGACATCTGCAGATATCTATGGTCCACTGTGGTGTCAGACATGGGCTTTATTGGGCTTTATTTCTCTAAGTGTAGGAACATGTCCAGTATGACCTTCTGTATTGAGTGCAGGGCTCTATTCTCAAAGAGTATGAGCATGCCCAGTATGACCTTCTATATTGCTTGTGGGAATCCATTCCAGGAACAGTTGTACTCCAGTCCAGGGTTTGTGTGCTACAGCTATACCTAGCAAGCTATTTTTGCAGGATATCTGTAGATAGGTTGCCAATATGGAGACACAATTAGCCCAAACATGGGGGGATACTGTGTGTAACTAAGTTTCCTATTACTGTCTGTGTTTCTTGTGTAACATATTCTGTTTTAGCATAGAATTCTGGACATATGTACTGTTTTACAGTGTAATGTATTGTGTCATCAACTACCGACAGATATCATTGTTTGCTCACAGTTGTTTACCAGGGAAATACAAGAGCAATGCAGCAGAGACCAATATTGTGAGGCAAAAAACAGACATTGTGGCACAATCCTGCCATTGTGGAGGGGGTGGTTACAGACAATTTAGTGATGGGTCTGTGTAAATGGTCCAGCACCTTGGTGCTATGCTGGCCGGGGATCCCCTTCTCGTGCATTTCTCAATTTAATTGAATGGCCATATCCTGCTGTGGGCATACCTCTCAGCTGTACAGATTTGGCCAGGTTATCCAAAGGCAGGAGTCATATATCTGGTCAATTTCCCTTCATATTGTGGTTTACAAGCAGGTTTGTGGTTATGCATTCATGGGTTTGCAGTCAGGGGGAAGTATTGAGCAGATATTTGAGTTTCAGACTTCACACACTCCACGATATCCATGCTTTTAGCCCCCCCCCCAATAATTCTATCCTCTTCCCAACAGTATGGGAGCAATACCTCAGAAGGATTTCTATAGTTTGACCTTTATCACAGCAGTATTTATGTCTTGGTCCACAATTCTTGCACTAGGACATGGAGAGGCATGCTAATGGCATTTGTCAGCATGGCCTTGCATTTGTTTTTTGCTTAATGTGTTATGTTGTTAGTTAGGACCCTATGATATTCTGTATGATGGCACTATGGGTGAAGCATATGATGGCACTATGAGTGAGCCATGGGCATTTGCCAGAGGCCTGCAGGCCATATGAGAGTGATGCAGGCCACTGCATTTTGTCACTCATACATTACCAGGCTGCTAGCCAGTGGATACCCCTGGGGTGACATGGGCAAGTGGGTGAGGTGTTCCTGGCAATCCTTCTAGTTCATAGTGATGCATCAGTCTGGATGTGTGCAGGGTGCTGCATATGGCTAGGGACACAACAGCATGGGACACCATTTCAGCATGCTGCATCCTGTGTGTATTCTACAAAAGAAGTGTGATGATTCTGTAATCATTTCCAACAGCAAGGATATGACTGATGAAATACCTGTGGCTGTTGGGGTGGGGGGGTGGACTGAGTGCATGTGTGATATGGAAGCTTATGGCATCTGACTCACAGATATAACTGGGACCTTCTCCTTCTTCTGTCTTGTATGCGGCCATCAGCAGTGTGTCATTACTTTATAACTGTGGCTTTTCTGGACTACCAGTGATTAGGCAGACAAAGTGTGTGCAGTTGAGAGTTACTTTCTAGGCACTGCGTAGAGTACTTCCACCTGTGTACTGTTTCTGTGTATGGACCCCTGTTCATAGCCTGTCCAGCTTTCTGACAGTGACACATATTGACATCTGGACAGTGAGTGTGTACAACTAGTAACATAGCTGTAGCTGAGAAGCAGATTGGTTGGCACTGTCGTTGTTGGGACATGGCCCTATCAACCACAGTACTGTACCTAGGCCACTGAAACACAACATCTATGTCTACATGCTGTCCACTTCCAGACAATATTAAACACTCACAAAAAATTGGCACACTGACCCCTGCATATAGTGGACATACACCGATTATCATGTTGATTGGGACAGCTCAGGCAATCTGTGCTCCACTAATATTACTCTACAAACTTACATGTTACTGCCATTTATACATGGGGTTGGGGGGCACACCTGACAACTTTACACTTTTGCACTGACTGCACTGGTATTTCAGTTATACTCTGTTTGCTTCCATTTAGTATTGTACTGTGCCCTATCTTGCAGAATGGAGGTATGTCAGTAAAGTACACAAGTTAGATTGTAATGGCATGCATTTCAGTTTCAGACTTCTTATTCTTCAGAACTATACTGCAACTGCCAGACCTGTTGTATTATGTCTGTGTAGGTCTGTAGCTGTTCACTATTGCCAGCATTTGTAGAGCTTTACCCGACCTTTCTTTCCGGTCATCTATACCTGTCCTACTGGGTGAGGCTGGGGGGGTGGGTATGGGAACGCTCATTGACATCCATGTGTGTGACCTGTGGACATCCACAGTTAGTCGAGCCACCACATGTACTGCAGTGGGAGTTGTCACATTGAGTACTACTGCCTAGTATATGGACAACAGTATTTGTTATGGATTTCATGCTGTCCCATATAGCTGTCGGCTATCTGCTGCTATACCATTTGGCCACCCAATTCCCTTGCATGTTTGCATCCATAGCATAGATATAACTATCAGAACATACTACTCCATTCAGTAATTGATAGTAAGGGTGACTTACCTTGTGCCTGGGGTGGTATTGAGGATGGTGCTGGAGGGCTGACTATGTGGGATGCACACAGTACACTCCCTCTACATGGTAAACCAAAGGTAGTGTCATGTTTGGCATCCCTTTTACTGTATGTGCAAGTCGGAGAGAGGTATCACTCCCTGGGTCCCTACAGTGTCAGTGTGTGAGGTATCAGTCCCTGGGTCCCCACAGTGTCAATGTATGTGCTATGCATTGCCTCTTTGCCAAGGCATAGGCATACTGGGCATGCCTCTGTATGCCTCTAGGGGCAGGCTCAGGAAGTTCCTTGTCCATGTCCTCTATGTATGTGGTGACCTTGGCAATGGTGGGGGGCTGTGTGGCACCTCCCTGTGTTGTTCCTGCTGCAGCTGTTTCCCCAGGATCATGCTGTATAGCATGGCACATACTATGAACATTTGTCCACACGTAGCTGGAGAGTACTGCAAGGCTCCACTAGATATGTCAAGGCAGTGGAACCGTGGCTTGAGCATCCCAAACACATGCCCTATAATGATCCTGGTTTGTGCATGTGCCTCATTATGGCATTCTTGTTTGGGAGTGTGTGCATTTCTGATGGGTGCCAAATGTGGGAGTCATGATAGCTTCCAGGGCTGCCAGCACACACTTGCATGATAATGCCCTGGGCATCGCACACAACATGGCAGTTGATGGAGGGGAAGCCCTTGCAGTTGATGTAGACCCTACCCCACTCACCGCATGGTGCTTTGATGTGGATGTGCATGCAGTCCATGGCACCCAGTACCTGTGGGCATTCAGCTGCACAGTGAAGAGATGCATATTGCTGGTCAATTCCTCATGGGTGTTGGGGAAGTAGATATATTCATGGACATGTGATAGCATAGCATCCAGGAACTGATGGGGTACTCTGGATGCAGATGTCTGTGACACCCCCATGATATCCCCAGTAGGTCTTTGGAAAGTACCTGTAGCTAGTATTCCTAAGGCTACACATACCTTAGTATCCACTGGGATGGGTTCTCCTCTGTTTGTTCTGGATGTGAGGTCAGGCCGGCACAACTCCACAATTTGCTGAAGTATGTCCCTGTCCACCCTGTAACACTCTACAATCTCCAGGTCATGTAGCCCCTGATAGGTCAACCTGGGTCTGAACACTCTCCTCCTCCTCCTAGGTCTGTGGGGGTTGGCAGCATTATCGTCCTCACCACCATCAGCCTCCATCACATGGTGATGTAGCCAAGCAATGGGAGCCCCTAGCATTTTGTTGGTTTAAATTCCCAGGTTTACTCCAAAGGTGCAGAGTTTGTGGGGAAACGCAGATTGAGGGGTGTTTTTATACTTTATAGTGGTGTGATGGTACTGCTGCTTATCAGATTGGCTGTTTATGATTCATTCCAGTTGCCAGCTTACATGCTCATGGCTTGGAGTTAGCCACTGTGAGTGTTAGAAACATTACTGGTGATTTGTGGATGATTGCCTTTATTCTTCTGTTGTCCTTTTGTAATTAATTTTTACTTGCATCTCCTCCCATTTACAGCACTGCAGATACCTGCCAGCTCTATTATATTTGCAGGGCCCATTCTGAGTTGCAAGACTCCCATAGCAGTGATTTCTACATCAGTTCACCTTTATTTTGTGGTGTTGCCCTTTAATTCTATTTTACATGTCCTCCCATCTTCAGCTCTGCAGCCACCTGTCAGCTGTATTATTTGAGTGCTTCCATTGGCCAGTTGTGGGTTGCAGACACTCATATTGCTGATTTGTAAAGCATTTCCCTTGTTCTGCTACTTCCTTTGCCTTTTCCTTCTACCCTTCCTCTTCCAGCCTGTTGGTAGTGTAAACAACAAGATATGTCTCTCCTCTGCATGTGCGCACTCTCTTCAGTTCATGCAGTATGAGTACACAGTGTCAGACACAACTCCTCTCTAAGCTGTGCTTAACTAAGCAGACACCAGCCAACAGGGCTCCAATGTGCTTCCAGCAAGCATGACACCCCCCCTTTTTATGTTCCTTGCTCCTCCTGCCTACACGATGGTGTTAGAGCACCTACATGGTTAGGTGCAGTCTGACACTTAGAAATTCTCCTGTTCAACTTGCGATTCAGTATAAGTCCCCTCATTAGTATACCCCACTGCATTAAGCCCTGGTTACTGCACTATTCCCGAGCCTTCCCCCTTAGCAACCACTGTTCCTTGCCTATGTTTACTTTCTGCATGCCATTGACTATAATGGCAAAATGCAGAAAGTAGTTCTACTGCAGTCTCCCCCATTTCTACTTCTTCTCCCCCCCCACTAGCATACCACATCCCCTGCCCTCAATGGCCGAGTTCAGCCGCATAAAATAAAAGTTTATATTTTATTATTTTTGAGTGGTTTTGCATGCCAATGGCCATATGTTTGGTCATTGGCATGCAAAACCTAATTAATACATGCTTTCTGCAGCGCTGACATGGCTCCGTTGTGTAGATTGCAGAAATGTATTCGGTTAGTAACCAAATACATTTCTGCAAGCTACACTGTTCCAGCACGAAACATGCCACTGCTGGAACAGTGGTCTCACCTTCGATAACCACATCGCCACAACAGTCAGGAAATCCTTCTATGTGGCACACCTCATCACTAAGGGCGTTTCATCCAGAAAAAAGGAGGTCATTGTCCCACTGTACTCATCCCTCATTAGACCCATTATAGAATAAAATGCCCCGTTTGGTATGTACCTCTCAAGACATCTGCAACAACTGGAAAGGCCACAGAAATACCTCACTAAAAGAATCACAGGCCTAAAGCAGATGCCCTACACTGACCGCCTTAAAAAACTCCAGCTATACTCTGTCGCATATCGTCTACTCAGAGGCGATCTTTGCTTAACATACAAGGCCATGTCAAACCCAGAGCTGTTGGACATTCTACACTTAAAGAAATCCCAATCCCTCAGAGCCACACGGTCCAGGGATCTAAACCTTGTCATCACAATAAACAAAACATGCTGGAGGGATAGTTCCTGACCCAGAGACTCCCCAGACTCTGGAATAGATTGCCCATACATGTCAAGCAGGGTGCCTCTTTGGTCCTCTTCAAAAGGAACCTTGACGATTGGATGGGAGAAAGGAAATTCATCCTGGGGATCACATCAGTCGCCCTGCTAGACAGGGGTCCAGGCAAGTAAATAGTGTGGGAAGAAATAGCCAGGGAATTGTTATGACTAGGCTTGTATAGGCCCTAGGGCTGATAGCCTAGTACCAACCTATGAACCTATGAACCAACCTATGAATCAGGCTCATTTGCATGATTTTCACCAGCAAATGAGCTCATTAGCATCCCATATGGCTTTCTGTACTGGAACAGTGTAGGGCCACTCATGCACATGAAAATAGCATGTACGTGGATCATAAAGTGGCCATTTTATGTGCAGGAGTGGTTACACTGTTCCTGCATGGAAAATGTAGGTATGTGAATCCTGAGGATTTTGTCATTCTCAGGTGTTGCTAAACACTTCTCTCTCTCTCTCTCTCTCTCTCTCTCTCTCTGAGGGAAACTGTTGAGTATATGTGATCTTACACCTAACAACTTTGTCTAGAAATTAACCAACAAATGCAGGTTAGATATATCCTTAGCCACAGGCCAAAGTTAAACAATTGACCGACTTAATTTGATTATGTCTTAAACATTTTACTTTTTTGCTGATCTTGTCTGTGTATACATTTCTTCTTTATTGTGTCTAATTTTATTTTCACTATAGTGGCCTAATAAAGTTTACTTTTAATTAATCCGAATTGCTGTTTATTCATCTGTATCTGTTCAGTTATATGTCCAGCTGAGGCTTATTGCACAGAATTAAGGGCTATTTGTCATTTCATAGTTTTTCTATAACAACCTAGGGATTTAATATACAAATTGCTAATGAAGTATCTACTGTTATAAATGGGTGGATTCAGATTTACATAAATATTATGTTATGCTTATTTATCGATATAGGGGTGTGTATTTATTTGGGTCTACTGCAAAATATTGAAAGACCACTTACTCGAATCCCAAATCATCAAGATGACAATATCAAAACCACATATCCACGAACTATCAAACCATAGAAAATGTTCACCAGGAAAGGAACCACTTGGCCATCATGGGGAAGTTCGTCCTTTTCCCCACTATAGTGCAATCTTTGAGTTGGTATATTTAGTTAGGGGGTGTGGGTGGGTTTTACTTGCTTTGTTGTGTATATTTTGTCCTGGTGGCCAAATGGTTCCTTTCCTGGTGAACATTTTTGATGGCTTGAAGGTTTGCAGATATGTGGTTTCAGTAGTGTTGTCTCGATGATTTGGGAATTGAATAAGTGGTCTTTTGATATTTTGATGTAGACCCATTTATTTATACTTTCATATATTTATTCAATAGGTTTTAGTTGTATTAGTTTATATATGTTTCTGGCAACATTTAAATGAGCTGATATGGCTAATTGACTAAGGAATGTGATATTTTGATTGGTCCCTCTCGTTTCATTGCAGTATTTAACTTTGGGATGAGTGATTGATTCTTTGGAACATCTGTAGATATATACCAGAGGTATCTATATATTTTAGCATTTTCAATAAAGTTAAAATGTTTTTGTTTACACATTATTTGAACTATTTACATTGCTTTAGTATATGGTGGAATTGTGTATATAAAAACCCACAAACACATTGGGTGGGGATCAACCCTGGATGCTGCAGCTGTGAGGCAGAAATTTTAACCAATGATCTGTCCATCTTGTTAAGCAGCTTTGCAACATGTTGAAGTTTTTCTTTTTCTTTTCTTTTATTTAGTTAATTACTTCAAGGTTTTTATTCCTTCATTCTAACACCTTTAAAGTAGGTCTACTGTTCTGCTGCTTACTTTTTTCTACCAATGCATGCTTGAGACATACCCCTTAAAGCCACTCACCTAAAGGCATGGATCCCACTTTTATTTACTTTCACAGCTATGATTGTTTATGAACCTCTGCTTCTTAAATCTAAAAACACAAATAGCCTCACCAAATGGACATGTAATTACAAATTTATTGCCAGATCACACAGGATACAAAATCTTAATACCAAACACAAATAATGAATGCATTGTACCAAACTAAATGCTGTAGAAATAAATTCAGTCTAAGAGCAGTAATAACAATCATAAAAACATTTATTCAATAAATTCAGTCTAAGAGCAGTAATAACAATCATAAAAACGTTTATTCAATAAATTCAGTCTAAGAGCAGTAATAACAATCATAAAAACGTTTATTCAATAAATTCAGTCTAAGAGCAGTAATAACAATCATAATAACGTATATTCACTAAATTCAGTCTAAGAGCAGTAGTAACAATCATAATAATGCATATTTAGGTTATGACACCTGGCTGTATTTCGGACTGCTCCCCTATGATTGGTTGTGTTGCAGACTACTCACTCTCACATTAGAACATAGCAGGGACTTCCCATGAGTGTGCCCCTCACTGCTCACTTCTGTTATCCATTCTTTTAACTCCCTAAGCAAAATGGGGATGACATTTTGATCATAAACTGCCCATGAGGCTGCCATATTTTGCCCTTTTCATCCTCCCAAAATTTCCTCAGTTATTCACTCTCTATCACCACTAGTCACTTCTTTCAAAAACAAGGATAAATGGACATTAAAAAGATTCAATTCTTTATCACTAAGTAGGATGCCATATTACCTGAACCACATACTGTACTTATCTGCAAAGTTCCAATGCTCCACCATTAGCAAACTCGAAGGTGTGCCTTTCCCATGCTATAGCTGATAAAACACCTTGCCAGCTCCACAGCTGAGAACCTAGCTACTCCTTTCCAATAAAGCCATGACACTGTAGCTGACTGGGCCACCGATGCTACAGGAAATTTTTATTGCACAATGGGTAAATATAATTCAGGAGAGCAACTTCCTTTTTGCCACTAACCCTAAGTCATTACTTCCCAGATGAATCAAAATAATCCTCACACCAGATGCTACCTCTGTAAAACCACCAAAACATGGCAACAATTGTCTCCATAACATGCCTGGTGCCTTCCTAAGTCATTCTTCATGCAGATGTATTCAGACCTAAAAACCTTTTACCAAGTCTGATTGAAGATCTGTAAACTGCCCAAGACATCAAAAAAGTGACCAACAATCAATATTTTCTTGGCCCTGAATAAAAAGAAAAGAAAACAAGACATCATAAAGTTATCTCAAATAATGCCCTCCATTACCTTAAATAAAACGTATATGTTTCTGAAACCCATTCACCCTTCCTTTTACTGAACAAACTAGACTTACCCTCACTAGCAAAGTCAGAGGCTCACCCTAATTAAGAAGAATGGGAGGAATATCAGTCCCAAGCGGTACCGTAGCTAAACAAAGCTCTTTGTAATACTAAACTAAATTAACTGAGTGAGTCTATCTTACCATCTGCAAAGAAAAGAAAAAGAGAGCACTTGAAGAGCCCCACTTAACCTCCTCAGGGACCTACTCCACCAAACCAGACATGAAAGGGTCTCATTGCTACTTTCTAACATAACTTGCTGCCCTGTTTGTACTTGGTCTATCTTAGATATTGCAGGCCAAACCAAAACCACTTCCTCAGTTAAACAAATGTCAGACTATTTCATCCTGCCCAAGACTTCACTAATCCTAAATGCACCATGATATAGACGCACTGATAATGTCAGCTATAATGCAAACAGCTTCCAAGTGACTGATATTAAATGCAAACCTTTTAAAACTACCTTTAACAAATGTATGCCAATGAGTATCTTGTCATTCAGCAAAGTATGTCTAATGCTATCCTACTATTTCAACATCCTACCGCCTTTCCAGTGCATAGTAAAATCTGAAGTGTCTGGCGTTTGGCAGTGGCCCCTTGTACCTCTAAGTGTACTCTCATCATTCTCAAAGGAACACCTTTCCTCCATTTAAACTTAATGTGCTTCAAATCCAAAGCCAACTGACCAACTCCTATCCTGAAAAGGTTATCCACCCATAGATTCTCTAAAGGATGACTGAGCTATCCCATCACACCTTTTGATGGATTTAGACCAACTCTGCTGAATTAACCAATTAGCTATAGTTTCCCAATTTCCAAAACCTCCTCTGGGACTGATACTGGAAATTCCTCTGAGTGCTATAATCAGATTTACAGGGAATAATGATTTTTTTATTACTAAAATAATGTTGTTTGACTGCATTGCTGTTTTGATTTTCTAAATATAAGGTTTGGATATTTCCATTACTTTTTTATTTTGATATTATCATATTATAGTTTATTGTATTTAAACTTTTGTTTTACTACAAAGTTTTCTTTTAGGGTCAGTTAGCAAATATTCCTTTTGCATTCATTGACTGAACAGAAATTAGATCTAGCTAATCAGTGGGAGGGGTGAGAAATAGTTTTCTTATTTAAGATGTTGGTCTACATTCCTCTTCAGCTACAACAGTTCTGAGTTTAAAACTTCTGTTTGACTTCATTGATTTTTTCCCAGCCACCCACTCAACTTTTGTTGTGTTTTTAAACTTGATGCCTTTTTAGCTGCTTGCCCCTACTATAAATTAAAGTTTGAAAGCCCCTCCCAGTGCTATTTCTAGTGGATACTAATAGCTCAAACTGATAAGGCACTCCCATTAGACTCTTAAAGCTTAAGTCAGCCTCTGTTTTATATTATCCCATTTCATCTAGTGCATACTGCAATGCTCAGAGTGTTAATATGAATTGTGCATTGTTCTTTGCTGTATTTTTCTTGTTTTAGCCAAACATCAACTGTTTGCATTTTTATCTTGGTCTGGGACCTTAGTCTTCAGTATCAATCATAGTAGTGGGAGAATTGTGAGTTGCTGCACGATCTGAGGCTCATTTATTTCATTTCTACAGATTCGTACGGTTTCTATTTTACTTGGTCTGGGCCTTAGTCTTGCAGTGTAACTCACAATAGTGAAAGAACTATGAACTGCTGCAGGATCTGAGCCTCATTTATTACATATCTACTGCATTTTACTTGGTCTGGGGCCATAGTCTTGTAGTATAACTCACAATAATGAGAGACTTGTGAATTTCTGTAAGATCTGAGCCTCATTTATTACATTTTCAATGAATTTTTTGCAGTTTGCATTTCACTTAGTCTGGAAACCTTAATCTTTTAGTATCACTCAGTAATCATTTAAAAAGTTTGGACCCATTAGAGTGAGTCCTGAAATGCTGAGACTGAATGACTAAAAGAACAAACTTACATATATTAAATCTGACATGGCATTTCTCAGAATATTCCCTTTTCTCTGAGGTATGGGGATCTCTTAGTTGGTATATATAAGTGTAGGGGGGTGCTTTCCCCCACCAAAAAGAAGGTTAAAGGAGAAGAGTGATTTTCAAAATTCGCTCTTCTCTTGTGTTTTCTATCTTTTTGTCAGCTTGTTGGCATTTGGCATTTCTAGTGCTGACATCACAATAAGGAGCCACATTACTCACAATAGTGAAAGAATTGTGAATTGCTGCAGGATCTGAGCCTCATTTATTACATTTCTAATACATTTTTTTCTATTTCCATTTTATTTGGTCTGGTGACCTTAGTCTAGTCTTGTAGTATAACTCACAATAGCGAGAGCATTGTGAATTGCTACAGGATCTGAATCTAATTTTACTACATCTATACTGCATTTGTTTCTGTTGACATTTTACTTAATCTGGGAACCTTAGTCTTGTAGTACCGCTTACAGTAGTGAGAGAATTGTGAATTTCTGCAGGATCTGAACTTTATATATACACTTATACTGCATTTTTACTGTTTACTGATGGATTTCTCCCTAACACATCTCCCAAAACCTCTGCTGAGTTGTGCAGCAGTGGTGTACAGTGCCCTGAACAAAAGCAGGCACCAAGAGTTGTAACTGTCCATATAAAACTTACTTATCTATTTTCTCAATCTAGCTGAGTGTAGTGTAACTAATTTGTCTACTGAAAAGCATTATACAGAGTAGTGTTTTAGATCATTCATGGACCTATGCTCCCAGCCCAACAACTCTAAACTCCAATTGCACCACCTCTCATACATCACAAAAAGAGGATCCACAGCTATGGATATGCAATTTTCTACTATCTCTGTCTTTGGTCTGGTGTTTGGACATCTTGAGACAACCAACTTATTCTTAAGCAGACAGGCAAGGTATGCAAGAGATGTAACTGCACTATGTCTTTGGAGCTAAAGCTTTCATATACAGACACTAATATCTCCAAACAGGTTACAGTAACATACACACTACATCTACTATGGATCAGACACATAAACTCACCTATGTTGAGGCTCTTAAATACAATCTACCCAAACCTGAAAGGCCTCCCATACTTCACCTTCAGCTACCTCCCAAACACTTTATAAAGTCAACACTCCCCAAGGCACATACAGCCACATCTCACAATGTCTCAGCCTCTAAGTCCTTAAGAAAATTGCCACACAACCCTATATATTGGTAACTGGAGACTGTATTGTAAGAAACACTGATATCCTCCTCACCAGGCTGAGCAAGGAGACAGTGACGGTCAGTTGCCTATCAGGAGAAAATATCTGCCAGATCACATATGCACTCAGGACACTGAACCACAAGTACCAGTATAACTCTGTCATAGTCCAAGTGGGTGGTAATGACTTGAGACTTTCCTCCCTGGCCTATATGAAAACAGACACGATAGAGCTTTCATACTATGTTCTTCAGGCAGGTATGAGCCTAGCATTGAGCAGCATTCTACTTTCTCAAAGGAAAATACCACAATATAAACAGAAGATAATTGACTTTAACAATTGTCTTAGTTACTGGTGTCATTGTAAGGGGACCAGTATTTGTCAGCTTAGAAGGAGATGATTAGTAGACCATGCTGCTTTGATGGGGTGGCCTGCACCTCTCCCCACTAGGCTTTCAGATATCGGTCAAACAATTATCCACCTCTATAGTGTCTTTTTTAGGCAATGCTAGTCTGATAAAATTTCCAACATAGTACATTTTACACAAGCTAAACTAAAGGTGTTACTGCTCAATGCTGGGAGTCTCAACAAGAAGCCCCATTCCCTGGAAGCACTCCTCACCCTGGAGAATGTTGATATCTGTACAGTTACTGAGATATGGCTTAAAGCCACTGCAGGTGGCAGTACAAGGATATAATGCCTTCCACACATTTAGACCAGCTACTGCACAAGAAGAGACGAGAGGTGGAGGTGTATCAATCTATATAAAAAGTCAGCATACTCAAGACTGGTCAAACAATATTACATGCTTGGGCTACTCCATGTCCAACTAACCTTGGGTAAAGTCCAATACCATATTTGTGCTAGCTATGGGTCTCCATCTATGACCAGGATAACCATACCACAAACTTGAATGTATTGAAGTAACTCACAATTCACCCAACACCATATTTATGGGTGATTTCAACTATCCCACCATAAACTGGGATATATATACACAGCCACTGAAATGCAGGCTGATAGATTTTTGGATTTTATCAATGCAAACACATTTGAACGGCTAGTTTGCACATCTAATAGGTGTGCTAATATCCTGGATCTGGTACTCACAAATATGAGGGAATGTTGCACCTCCACTTGTATAATGTCCATGGTCAGACTAGATTACAAAGAGGTAATCCTTGAAGTAAGTATAAAGGTTGAACTCCCAGCAAGCCCCAGAACCTATACAAATTTTTCCATGGCTAACTACCTCATATTGAGTGAAGGCATGACTAAATTCCAAGGCCCCCCAAAATTAAGAGACCATGGTGGCCTATGCAGAAGCATTTATGGAAACCCTGTACAAGCATATATATAACTGCATAGAAACAGCAATCCAAACTGAAATAAATTTAGGACAAACTATAAAAAACAAGCCCCCTTGATGGACGCCCAGTATAAATAGGTTGTACAACAAAAGAAAGAAAATCCTGCCCAAAAATAGGAAGGGCTATGTCCAAAAGACAACAATCTCCCACATCAGTCTCAACAAAGCAACTCAGGGGACTAATGAAGTACACCAAAACCAACTTTGAGGCAAAAATAACCTCTCAGGCTAAAGATAACCATAAGGCATTTTCAGTTATGCAAGCAACCTTAAAGGAAACACCCAAGTGTGTCGAACTAATAGTAAATGGAAAATTTGCTAGCTGATACATTTAGCTCCAATTTCACCACCTTATCACCACCAGTTTCTGCCCAGGAAATACACTCGACCATTCTCCCCCAACTATCACTAAAGAACTGATTGTCACTTCACTCTCCAGAGGTAAAAACAGTGCATCAGTGGGTCCTGATTATATACCAGGATGCCTCCTACATAGCTTAAAACATGACCTGTCAGGCCCACTAGACTATTCAAATATAGCTTCCAGACAGGCTTCATGTCACTCCTCTACACAAAAGTGGACCATCAATATACCCAGAGAAGTACAGACCCATAAGTTTGACTAATCTTATATGCAAGGCCATGGAAAGAATTATTGTGGACCTGATAAACAAAGACATAAGAAATTATTAAACACTGGACCCATCCCACTTCAGTTTCATTAAGGGCAGGTCATTCCTACTGAAGTTGATGGACTTCTTTGAGAAACTCACTAGAGCCATGGACGAGGGCAAAACAGTACATGCTGCCTACCTTGACCTGGCAAAGGCATTTGACATAATACATCATTTGTATTACAGAAAAACTCCAACATTTAGGCATAAAACTCACAGATTTAGGCATAAATCCCAATGTCACCTGATGGATAGCCAAATGACTCACAGGTACAACAAATGAAGTTAGGGTAGGGGAATCCACATCCACCAAGAGGCTTGTTACTAGTAGTATCTCAAAGGACTCAGCACTGGGACCTTTCCTGTTTGGAATATACTTCTCTGAACTCAAGAAAAATGTAGGCGGCTTTAGGCTGACCAAATTTACTGATGACTGTAAACTGGGTGTAATCACTGAATCCCCCAAAGATGTAGCTATCCTCCAAAGAAGGTCTGAGACTGCCAAATAAATGGTGCCAGAACATAAGGTCTAAAACTCAATGAAAAGAAATGCATAATTATATCCTTTGGGAAAACAATTACCCCAGGAAATTATAACATTGATCACACACCCCTAAGAGGAGACTTAGAGGTAAGGGACTTGGGAATCCAAGTTTACAGTAACTTGAACTTTGATCACCATGTGTCCATGGTAGTGAAAAACATTCTTCTATGTTGCACAACATATAAATAAGGGCATGGCATCCAGATCTAAGGGGATCATAGTCCCACTATACTCAGCCCTTACTAAACCAACAATCCAGTGTAGTGCACCCTTTCAGCATTTACCTAACCAGGCATTTGCAACAACTGGAGTGGCCACAGAGGTTCCTCACTAAAATAATACAGAGTGTAAATAATATGGCCTATGCAGAGTGCCTCAAAGCCCTGCCACTGTACACAGTCTCCTACAGAGTATGAAAGGGCTATCTATGTCAAATCTACAAGGCATTCTCTGATCCAGCCTTGATGGATCTGACACATCTTTGCAAATCATACTACACTGAATTACCCAAGCTAAGGATCTAAACCTAGTCTGTGACATAAACAAAGCCCACTGGAGGGATAGGTATGTGTCTCAGACTAACCCTTTTCTAGAACAGACTCCCCATTCATGTGAAACAGAGCTCTCCCCTAAGCCTATTCAAATGCAATGTGGACCAATTAATGGGAAATTGCAAATTCATTCCTGGCTGTCACCTGTGGCCCTTATGGATGGGGTAGGTTGCAGATGTCCTAAGTCACATCCATATACCAAAGCCATTCTAGCCCATTGGCATTGAAAGTTGGATAATTTGGGACATGAATGGCTAGGCTGAAAAATTGTCTAGGGCTGTTAGCCTAGTAACCTCCTATGAACTTATGATCTCTTCATCATATGAGAGGAAGTAAGGTCAGGGGTAGGGTGGTGAAATGGGACCTGATTGGCTGGATCAGAAGGGAGGGGGGCATGTTGTATATCTGGCCAACTGGCTGGAGTACCAGCAGAAGGAGTGGATTTTTTTGCTCTTCAGTTGAAGAGCGGTGAGGTACTAGTTTGTGGTACAGGGCACAGGATGTCTGTTAGGCCAGTTATCCTTCTGCAGACAACCATGGCTAAAAGGTAATGTCTCATTTCACTTCTAACCAACTCAAAGACCAATCCAAAGAAAATAATTTCCCTTTAAAAGAATTCTCCATGCCAACTATCCCAGCTGTGTGTGTATATATAACTGTACGTTATCTGACAATACCCAGTTTTTTGCCACATGGCTACCCCCATTGAAATTCATTCAAAATTTATTGCAAATCAAAAAAAATCCTCCTTGACTGTCTTAAGTGCTCTGACCCTGTGATGCTTCTTTTTTCTATCCCTTAACAGGTTTGTTAATGACTTGGTAAATGCTCTGCCAGGGTCCACTGGCTGACAGGCAAAGTTCAACAACCCAAGTAACTCCATCACCTCTTTAATTCTGACTTTAGCCTTAACTTGGACCCTGCAAATCTTTTGCCTCTACTTTATCAACTTGTCCACTAGGAGACAAAAAAAGGCCACGAGACACACCCACTGACAAACCTAAAAATATTAAGATCTTCCCCAGGCCTTTCTGTTCACCTTTTGTTAATGGGACTTCCAACAATTTACATAACCTTACAAATAACGGTGCACCCTACTGTACTCCTTCCTTTCCTCGTCCTACAAAGAGAAAATCATTCATATAATGTGCTGCCTTTGAATCTGAAACTCTCTGCTCCCTGATCCAATGCAGAGCCTAGCTACATTTTTCAAAGATGGTGCATGCTAAAAACTGCCTTGTAGGTTCATCCCTAGCACTGACCAATCTTCTTTTGTGATGGGCAGTAGGCAAAAAGCTGACTTGATGTCCAACTTAACCTAGCACTGATCTCAGAATGAACAAATCACTCCTACTGCTTTGTCCAATAATGCATATTGCATCCTCACCTCCCTTTTATCACTATAATAATTAAGCAAATGCCCCTCAGGATAATATGTGTGATGGATTAAACAATATGTCCTGGGTACCAGCCCTAGTGGCAAAATACTCCTGAAATTGAGGTCAGTCCAACAGACCTAAAACCCTACTGGTCTGCACCTCTTTCTACAACAAATCCCTAACAATATCTTCTTTCCCATTACTGATCTGAGACTATCACAAACATGCTCACACCCCCAAATGATGACTCAGTAGGGAACCTCTGCTTACACTCCCTAACCAATCCCTATGCAATGTTCTTTTCAGGGTACCCTGTTAAACAAGACTCCAACACTTCAGCCTTGATGGGGGAGTGATATGACTGGTCACCCGTCCCCTCCCCGAAAAGAGATTGTCCACTCTGGCCTTTAAATGAACCCTGCCCCCTCAGGTTACTCTCGCCTACCATAAGTGACTTATTGCCCTCCTGTGGGCACAGAGAAAATGGATGTGTGTTCCAGTCTCCTGCCAACATCAAAACCCAGCATGCAAGCCTCCACACTGTGAACAAGAATGAACAAACCTGCGCATGCTCCATCTATACCTGCCTGCATTAAATGCCCAGCACATTTGGGTTTGCTTGATCAGCCTTCCAAGCTGGATGTGCTGAGACCCCCACTGTCAATCAGTGTCTCCAACCAATTCACATGCCTGCTTTCCCAGCACAAGAAACTATCCACTGCCTTCAGTTCTATGAATCACTGGTCATGTCTGTTTATTTATTGCTTTCGTTGACTAGGCTAGCCCATCTGGGGGAAAAGCCATTTTTCAGCAGAGGCCCAGGGAGAAGAGGTCCAATAATACATACTCCATACTATTCATTTTATAGTATTTTGGATATTGTAATCACATTTCAGATTTTCATAAAATGTACCCCCAATAATTTAGTATATTGGATAAGTTCTATCTTGATATTATCAGAGGATAAGATGGTAAATGAGGTTTTCTGGATTTGTATTGTTTGGGGTTAAAGAGGAGAAGTTTATTTTTTTTGTGATGAGAAACAGTTGTGTATTATGTAGACAGGTTTCAATTGAAGAGAATGATTATTTGGTTATTGTTTGCAATTCTGTGATAGTTTTGGATGAACAATTAAGTGTGAAGTCATCTACATACTGAATTATGTTAGTATTCTTACTTGCTGTAGGAAATTAATTTATAAATATGTTAAAGAGAACAGGATCCAGAACGGATCCTTAATGAACACCAACTGAAATTGGTAATAGGATAGATAGCTGTAGGACCAGGAGAGGGATAAGCTATGGAGGCCTAGACTGGACAGTTTTTCTAGTATGTGTGGGAGGCAGTGATGAAGGCTTAGGAGAGATCTTAGAAAAGGGCTGATACATGGTTACCTGCATTTCTATTTAGGCTAATAGCAGTGATGAAACTGATGAGAGCTGTAAAGGTACTGTGGTGAGGGCGGAAACTCTATGGGGATGGAGAGAGCAAAGAATGTTGAAAGAGGTAGGAGACTAGCTGAGATTGTATGCATTTCTCCAGAATTTTTGATAGATGAGATAAAATAGCTATTGGATGACAGATGCTGAAATCAGTGGAGTTACTTCCTTTATGGAGGGAGAGAATGCAGGATCTTTTCCATTAAACCGGAACATAGGACTCTGTGAGAGAGTTCATTAGCCCACTAGGCCACTGATTTATAAGAACTGAAACAGGATAAACTAAAGCTTCTTCATCTAGTTTAAGGCATGTGGTGGGCAGGTTGTCAGGAGCTAGGTCGTTGTTTTTAATTTGAAAAGATTCTTTTATAGTAGAGGTGGAGACTGGTTGAAAAGAGGAAACTTGTGGGGAATTGTGAGGGGTTGTTTTGGAGGGGGAGGTGGGTGGATGCTGGTGGTGTGACTGAGTAGAAATTGCACAGCTTGAATAAAGTGAAAGTTGACTAGAGTGGCAATGTCTTCTGAGGTGTGAGGAATGGGTAGTGATGTTGATGGGTGGGAGATATGACCAAGGTTTAGGAGGTTGTCTATGTGTGTGTCCAGAAAGATTACCCCCTGTTAATCTCAGGACCTCCCTGACCATCAGGAAGTAAGCTATCAGCTGAAAACCCTACATAGGATTTTTCTGTAAAAATCACTGTCAAATAATACATAAACCTCATTACCCAATTATCCCAGCGAGGTCAGGGTAAGAGGGACAACTGCCCTGGGTGCAAAGTATTGGGGGAGTGTGATCAGCCAATCCCATTCTCTAATGCAGTACCAGCTTTTAAAAGCCACTATTGCATTTGCGGTCAAACCCAAGCACTGTAGCACTCTGTGTGTGGTCTAAACTGTAATATAGCAATCCGTTTACTAAAGTTTAAAAGAAAAAAAAAATTTAAGTGAAACATGAGCGCTGTTTAGCTAGCTCCGTATACGGTCTAAACTATAGCAACTTCTTGCTTCATTGTAGCAAGCAGTTTGCTACAGTTTAAAAGTAAAAATATCTCATTTTTATCTCTCTCTTTTTTAAAATTAAAACCTGTGAGCTGTAGCTCTCTGTGCAGGCAGGGCATAGATGATAGCAATTGTTTGCTATATTTGTAGCAAGTAGTTTGCTACAGTTCATAAGAATAATTTTTTTTTTGTAAAGTAAAACATGAGGCATAAAACAGTGTCTCTAGATGACTGTCACTGTTGAAATGACACCTTGACCTCATATGCAAAAATGGGAAAAAGGGGTTATGGATGGATGGATGAGTGGCATAGTGTTTCACGCAGTCACGGCATAAACTTGTAGCAAACATATAGCAAGCAGTTTGCTATAGTTTAAAAGAAAAAAATTATTATATATATTATTTTTATATAAAGCTTGTTCAAGGAGAATTGGTACCAGGGCACAAGAATGGGACCTGAATGGTTGGGCAGGAGGACGAGGGCCGTGCTGTACATCTGGCTACCTGGTTGGAGTGCCAGTAGAAGGAACATCTTTTTTTTTTTTTTTTTTGGCTCTTCACTTGAAGAGCTGAGTGGGTGAGACACTGATTCATGGTACGAGCACAGGGTGTTGGCTGAGCCATGCTACTCTTTTGATCAAATAACTTCAACCTTAAATGATTAGGCCATTGATTGCCTAATGCTGCTACTGCCACAATCAAATCCTTAGCCTCTAGAGCATCAGTCTCTGTGATGTGCTGAACTCTGTGTGCAGAAATAAAGTCAAACACATAGAGAAAAATCCTGCCTCTCCAGATCTTCTCTTTCATTACCTCTGAAATATGTGGCATTATATAAACACATTTACCCTCTGACAAAACAGATCTAAGCTAATTGACTCCCTACCTCCATTTTGGCCTAAATTACCCTCTATCCCTATTCCTGCTGGTTTGAAGGTCAGCTGAATAAAAGTAGAGCCTGACACTGGTGGCTCCTCCTCCCTTACACTTACTCCAAGAGATAATTTGCTCCTAAAATCATCCCCACAATCCAAGACTTGCACCAAAGAGAGTTAAAAACACACTCCCACACCTTAATACTGAAGCTGCAACCCCCTACCTAAAAAACACTTATCTAACTTCCTTCATCCTGCCACTTCTCAGCAGAGTCCCTTCCCCCTTGCCCCATCTGACTATATGCAAGCGCACCAAGCAGGTGCTCCTGAGCAAAACTACCTGCCTGGCAAAGCTATATTCTATCAGCATTAAGCAGAGGGATTTCTCTGTATATGTGTGTGTGTGTGTGTGTGTGTGTGTGTGTGTGTGTGTGTGTGTGTGTGTGTGTGTGTGTGTGTGTGTGTGTGTGTGTGTGTGTGTCGCCTAGTAATTTCACCTTTGGATGGCTTCACTCCACCACTGCTCTCATGCTGAATCATATTGTACATGAGTCTCAGGATTTAGGATGGGCACTCACACAAACTTTCAAGTTTAAATTAGCACACTTTACCCTTGTGTTGAATTGTGAAATAACTCTGCCGATTAATGATGAAGCAAAAGTGTTGTCAGGTTTCAGTTTGTAAAAGGCAAACAATGGCTGTATACTAGTAGCATCTTAGCTGTACCATCTACAGTATAGATGGAGTTCTCCAGATTGTTAAGCATGTCTAGTTATTGTTTGGAATTCTGTATTCAACATCAGAACAAATACTTTTAGCATTTCACCCGCAGTGGGTGATGATGTGTTTCAGTTCCTCACATTTCTTGTATCTTGACTTCTTTTCTACCATCTCTGAGACTAAGTAGGCATCCTGCTCTTCTCATTTCTTTCTGTATCCATGCTTCTTCAGAACTGTAGTATGGGATGTTTCCATATTACTGTCTTGAGATGCAGTATGTCATGCATTTGGGATTATAATAGGAGCTACATCATCTTCTACCATTAGTGCAGTCAGACCTGCAATTACATTTCATAGGTAATAGGACATTGCATTTATAGTTCCCATATTCTACTGTTTGCAGTCTTAACCTTTCATCATATTGCCAGTGTTACTAGATATACAGAAGTAGGTAAGAGATTATTTTGATTTAATATGTTTCTTCTTGTCATATTGACTGATTTTGACTGTTTTTTTTTAACCATGGCTGACAAACGGACACATAATTGTCTGTTATCCTTGTGTCATCTCATTTTAGATAACCTTAAACTATTTTACAGAAGCGATACTGAAGACAAAGAAAGAAATGTTAAGCAGAAGTTCTGAAGAGGTTTAACTAGATCTACTTTGCTTTGTAGAGTTTTATGAGCAAGTTAAGTACTTAAAGACCCTAAGGCTGCAAAGCCATTAATCAGATGAAAGTCTAAGCCATCTTTAAATAGATTTCCTGGGTATCACTTTATTGCAGATGTCCTATTTATTTGATTCAACCTCTAAATTCTTCAAAGACAACTTTCTTCTTGGGGGTGTTAAAAGATGGCCCAGTCTTTCAGTCACTTGCTATGCTGAAAAGAAAGAACAGAAAAATGTTGCTGATATTCTGGATGTCTTCCCACAGACAGCGTGCTATAAAAAGCATAGTATAAGAAGTCTGAAAATAGAAGAAAATATAAAAGGAGGCTGGGAAACTATATGAAATCTTACAACATTTTTTTCTGAGAACCTTGTTACTCCTGGACATACCAGCCATCAACTCTTCTCCTCAGTCCAGCTGAACATTTGTTTTTCACTGACCACTGCAACACACATGGCTCTGCATCAGTTTCCACATTCCTGCAGGAATTTACCTCTTGATGTCCACACTCTGTTGATGTCACTGGTGGTATGGAATGACTGCCAGCTAATGGAGCTGCAGTCATGCAGGCAGCTGTGTAGGTGTTACATACTCAAAATCTCCATACACTGGTGACCTTTACATGCCTGCTAGGACCACAGTGCTGACCAAATAAAGGATGTGCATTTTCAGACATGCAGTTAAATTTAGCAGCATTGCTGTGCTCTTTTTGGTGGATCAGTATGCCTGTTCAATGCGTATACAGCTGTAGGGAGGGGTCAGTATTCCAGTGCATTCCTTCCTCAAGATGAGCCAGCTGGCATCAACCAATCAGCAACCCCTCCCTACATTTTGAAAATCCCCTACTTTATACTGTGAACAAGCTTCATGCCATATTCTCATTGTGGCACCCAGAGCAGAGAAGAGGCAACACCCCCCACCACCACCACCATACACACAAGACCAAGCAGTCCTCTTCTGCTTTTTGCAACTGTCTTCTCTGGATTAGCTTGCCTTGTCAGATTACAGCATTCAGAATGCTTTTTCATTCTGTATACCTTAGCAGTACACAGGTAGTCATTCTAACACACACACACACACACACACACACACACACACACACACACACACACACACGCACACACGCACACACGCACACACACACACACACACACACACACACACACACACACACACACACACACACACACACACACACACACACACCTTCTCTTATACTCATCCTTCTACAAACAAGATAACCATGATGTTTACACCATGAAAACAGAATGTAACCCTATCCATCCACCATACAAGCTGGAGTAGATCATCCTTGATGCTGGTTCCTTCATCACAGTTCATCATTCCAATCTTAGTTTTATCAGTGGGTAAGTTGATATTATATCAAACTCACATACCCAGGGTATGAGTTATGGCAGGATTTAGCCATTGCTCAACAGAAGTTGGTTAGCATCTCCATGATTGAATGCCGACTTTATGCCTATGCCAATGAATGGAGCTGTGGGCAGTAGCATAGACTCTACATGGTGCCCTATACGGGGAAGAGTTGTACAGACCAACCACTTTGGGCATCTACTCTGGTGTGAACTATCCTCAAGATAGGACAAAATGGATCATAGACTGCATGCTGTGGCAGGGCTAGCCAATCGACAGTGTAAAATATGGCTCTAGGTGATACGGTCATGTTGACTAATGTTGCCAAAATGGTAATGGGTAGTTACTGGTGATAAGTTGGTTGAGGACCCAGCCTACTCTGACCCACGCCAGGGACCCGTGCTAATGGTGGAAGGGATATATGTGCATCCATTGGCCAGTGTGTGCCTGCCATAAAGCCCATCAGCCCTGGGTCAATAAGCTACTGGCTGGCCAGTGTCTAGTTGCCCAGTTAGTTATCTGGGATAGCTCTGTTGAGTGAAAGCTTGATGTAAAAGTTTCACTGACAGGATGCAGCTTGGAAGTTGATGACATGATGATACGGAGGAGGCTGGACATCCTATGTATCCAAGAGACTGGAAGGGCAGTGCAGCAAAGCCACTTGGCTTGAGATCCAGACTCTACTACAAGTGGGGGACAGGCTAGAAATGGTGTATGGTGAGAGAGACCTCAGAAGGAAGTGAAGGATATCATCGGAAATTGATGACAGACTCATGGTCCAGTTTAATGATAGGGCACTATTCATAATCTCAGCTATGCCCACAGCAGGGTTGTGATAGTGAGGAAAAGAGTGCATTCAGACAGCAGTTGCAGGACCTACTAGGTAAAGCAGGACAACATGAATTGGTGTTGATAATGGGTGACTTGAATGCATATATTGGGACAGACAGAACATGACATGAGGACTGTCTTGGTCCACATGGGTGGGGTAACAGGAATAAAGAAGGAGAAGCCATTCTAGACTTCTGTCTGGCAAATGGCTTGATAGTTCAGAAAGAGAGACAGTCACAAGATCACAAAAAAAAGTAGCCAACAAGCAACTCAGGTAGACTTCCTTCTAGTAAGGAAAAGGCACTGGTGTAGAATCCATGATTGCAAAGTTATCCCCAGCAAAACAGTTGGCCCACAGCATAAACCACTAGTTGCCACAATCAGCTGCAAGCAGTAATCAGAGATGGCTCTAAGGTCAACAGAGATCAGGCTGAATACCTGGAAGTTAACTGGAGAGAAAGTACAGCAGTTATTACTCAAGGCTCTAGCACCCCAAAAAGAGGAGGAAATAGGTGGAGTTGAAGAAAAGTGGCAGCGCTTAAAAACAGTGTTAGGGCTAATATGTGGCTGAGCCAGGTATGGAAATAAGGTACATAAGGAAAGCTGGTGGTGGAATGCAGAAGTCCAGGAAGTCATCAAAAAAAAAAAAGAAGGAGTGCAGGAAGAAGTGGGAGATAGAAAAGATTGACCAAGTTAGGAAGGACTACTGGTTGGCTAGCAAAGAAGCTAAGAAAGAAGTTGCAATAGCAAAGAATACCGCATCAGAGGAACTCTACCAGCTTCTGGAAAGTGACTCAGTAAGGGGCATAAAGAAACTATTTCAAGGCAAGAACAGAAAGGCAAATAAGATAGTCAGACACCCTTCATAAGGGATGCCAGCAACAACCTGCTCACCAGTCCACAGGACATCAAAGGCAGATGGAAGGAGTATTTCCAGCAGCTTCTGAATGAAGAAAACCCCATAGAAGCTGTACTACCCCAGAAACAGCCTAGAGTGAAAGAAGAAGAGGAGCCCACCCTAGAAGAAGTAATAACAGCACTAAGGAAGATTAAGTCAGGTAAAGCAACAGGCTCAGATGAGGTCACAGCAGATATGACAAAGATGCTGGTTGAAATAGGGGAGAAATGGCTCCTGAGGGTACTAATAACAGTGTGGAGAGAAAGACGTATCCCACATGACCGAAGAATAAGCACACTTGTGCCAGTGTACAAGAACAAAGGGGACATCCATAACTGTGGGCAGTACAGAGGCATCAAACTCCTACCACATTGCATGAAGGTTCTGGATAGGGTGCCTGATAAGCGGATACAGGCAGAGTAGTAGAATGTAAGATGGGAGATGAGCAGTTCGGATTCAGATCAGGATGCAGCATAATTGACCCAATGTTTGCATTGAGACAGATACTTGAGAAGAAGCTAGAGATGAGAAGAGAGTCCAACTGGGCATTCCTAGACTTGGAGAAATCATATGACAAGGTCCCAAGAAAGCTGATCTGGGTAGTATTGCAGTGATTTGAACTCTCAGAAACATTGGTAGAATTAGTGCAGGCTATGTGCAAGGACCCAGTGATTCAAGTAAGGACAGTGTTCGGCCTCACAGAGGGGTTCCCAGTGGGTGTGGGTGTACACCAGGGTTCAGCTCTGAGCCCATTGCTGTTCATACTAGTGATGGACTACATTAGCAAACAGGTTGGAGGGGACAGGTCAACAAAACTGCTGTATGCAGACGATATGACAGTACAGACAGACTCTGAGCTAGAACTTCAGCAAAAGATAGACTGGAATGCAAATCTGAAGGCACATGGGATGTAACTAAGCACAGATAAGATGGTGATAATGGCAGCAAGTTGGGTAAATCAGAGGAAGCTGAGAATAGAGATAGAAGGGAAGATAGTGGAACAGTTAAACAGCTTCAAGTATCTGGGAGGGGTGGTTGAGGAGAAGGGTAGTCTGAATGAAGAGGTCAAAGCTAGCATCAGAGGGGCTGCAGCCAACTGGCATAGAGTATCAGGTGTAGTCTATGACAGAAGTATGCCAAAGAAGCTGAAAGTATGGTGTACAAGACAGTGGTGCGACCAGTACTACTGTATGGTACAGAACCTGGGCAGTAAAGGCAGAACAATTGAAGAAGCTTGAGCTGAGAAAGGTGGTAGGATGCACAACTATGGGACACATAAAGAAATGAGGATATAAGAGCAGAAGCCAAAGTAGCTCCAATTGCAGAAAAGATCAAAGAGAACATATTACAGTGGTTTGGGCACATGTGTAGAAAAGCAGAAGATAATCTGGTGAGGAAGATTTAGGACAGACAGGAAGAAGGTAAGAGGAAGTGAGGACATCCAGCAAAGAGGTGGATGGATTGTGTGAAAGAAGATCTGCGACAGTCAGGCATGAGTGCTGAAGAAGGCAGGAGTGTGGCACTGAATCGAGAGAGTTGGCGACAGTTAACACGATACCCTGACCCCATGTAGAAAATGGGAAAAAGGGGGCTGATGATGATGATGATGACGATGATGATGATCTGGACATGCAAATGTGGCATCCCTTAAAGGAGTAAGTAAATAAAATACAACTCACTGCCCCCCATTGGTCTTCAAAAAGTGGAATAAAAAATAAAACCTACTGTAAAGTATGGCTTAAGAAAAACTTTATAGCTTAACTGGAAAATAATAAAATGAACTCTTCCACTTACTTTGAGCAACCATTACAGCCTAAGTTCCTTATTTCAATGTAAAATACAAGTTATTGTTATTAAAGCTCTTTGACCTCTGCAGTATTTTTCCTGGCTTATGGTTGTATAACCTGGAATTTCTTGTGTGAGGCACTACTGTGTCATGTCACACAGCCGCTGCTGTTTACCCCTTGATCCGTATATCTAAGAAGTGTGAATTGTGCTTGCATAGATATGTTGGAGGAGGGCATGCAACTCTATCAAGAGTATGACTTTCTTCCCCTTCTGTTCACAAGTTTCATGGACAGGATATCAAGGCATAACCAAGCGCTGGAGAACAGCCAGGCTGAGAATTGTGAGGGTTACATCTCTGCATGTGATGCACTCTGGTTAGCCTCAAGTGAGTGTGATTTCCAGGATGCACTGAGACAGCTCACTGCTGATTCTATAGAGACTGTAATGAAAAGTAGTACACATAGTTCAAAGGTCATGGTTCTTTTCTAGCAGAGAGTAGGTACTCTTTCTTTCCAGATGAGGGAGGGAGAAGTCACCTTACTTCCAACAGTCTTGCTCAAAAGTGAATGTATAAGAAAATAGTAGGGACCCAAAGGATGGGATCACAGCTAGAAGTGACAGAAATAATGTCCCTGCACAGGGGAGCTGGGTTCACTCTCAATGGTATTGAAAGAAGCCATACTATCTGGCAGCATCCTGAAGGACAAACATGGTTCTGTGGTTTATCAGGCAACATCTGAGTTGATTTGGGCACCTAATGAGGATGTCTCAGAGATATGTTAAGACATGGAAATTTGTATCACTCAGATTGTATGGTAATGCCTGTGGTCTCACAGCATAGGCTGGACACTGTTGCTGCAGATAGGAAATGTCTAGTTTGTTAAGTTTTTTTGCAACTGTCTTCCTCACCAAAATAACATTTTAGGGAAATAAAACTTTATAAAACTATTTAAATGCCTAAATCCTAGTAGTTTTATATTAACAAACAGCAACCCAACGAGGCGAGAGAGGCAAATAAAAAATAAAATTGCTGGAGATGTACAATTAAAGAATCCATAAAAGATTTAAATTTAGAAGCAAATCACAAACTTAGCCATGAGAGGGTAATAGATGTCCCAGCGGAATGCTAAGACATGGAAACTTGTATCACTCAAATTGCATGGTAAAGCCTGGGGTCTCACAGCATAAGCTGGACACTGTTGGTGGGGATAGAAAATCTGGTTTTGCCTGTTCAGTTTTTTTTGCAGCTGTCATCCTCACCAGGATACACAGCTCTCAACCTCTGGTCACAAAAATTATGGACAAAGTCGAAAATAATAGGGGGACAAAGCACCAAAAATAGGGACAAAGTTTAAATATTTCTCTTATAGTTTTAGTTAGTTAATATAATGCAAGGTCTTGTGTTTCCATGCATTTTCTGAAGGATGTGAAGTCTGAAACTCAAATGCCCGTCATTATATAATGACTTCAGTCCTCACTTATTTGCCACAAAAATCCAGAAAACCACACATTTTATGAGAAACAGACCAAAAATAGTATGCAAAAATATAGACAGTTGAGAGGTATGCCAGGATAACATTTTAGGGAAATAAAACTGAATAAAATTATTTAAATGCCTAAATCCTAGTAGTTTTATATTAACAAACAGCAACCCAACAAGACAAAAGAGGCAAATAAAAAATTGCTGGAAATGTACAATTAAATAATCCATAAATGGTTTAAATTATGAAGCAAATCAAAAACTTACACATGAGAAGGTAATAGATGTATCTCTACAACATTATAGCAAATTTTGCTAAAATGATGTAGCATTAAGGACCTCCTAAGGGAGTATTCAGACTCACCCACCCAAATCAAGGATGGTAGCTAATTCCACGGGATGGGGCAAGATAATTTATTTATTTAGCATTTGTTTACCGGGAAAGTCTGGCTAAGACAGGGCCTATTTTCAGTGGAGGCCCTGGGAGAAACGCTTCAGACAGATGTCTTTGTAACATGAGCAAGTGAATAAGTGAACAAAATTCTGTTTCTCACCTAATTATAAGCTCCACACCTGATAACCTGAGATATCTGGACAGATAATGTTTTTAGCACCACTTTTGGAAAAGTAGGAGCCAGTTTGTGAGGCCACTACAGCTGAGGGTCTAAAACTTAAAGACATATCTAGCTGTAGCTATAAAACAGTGCAGGCCCCATAGAATCAGAGTAATATGACTGGTTTGAGAAGCACTAGTTAGTCGTCTGGCCAGAGAATTCTGTACCATCACAGCTGAGACAGATTACCATCCACAATGTTGTGAGAGAGGGTATTACAGTAATCCAAGTGAGAAGTATCATATATATGAACCAGTATCTCCAAGTCTGAAGATGATATTAAGGAGTTTATATGGTGTCTGATTTAGGCAATCTTCTTAAAATGGAAGTAAATTGCCTTGAGGAAAGCTGACTCTTGGTTTTCTAGTACTGGTCAACCATCAGTGACCAAACCCAGCTCTCAGACACAATATATAAATTCCATCCTTACCCCCATGATTTATTAATGGTGAAAGCAGAGAATGATGTGGCAAATGGATGCATGAGTAATCATGGTCTTGGTCTTAACTGGGTTAAGTTTAAGATGATTTTGCTTCAAGTAGTGGAGTCTGACACAGAATGCTCAAAAAAAGGAGATGTAAAGTTAAATATCATGAACATACTGTTGGTAATAAATATTTCTCTCCACCTCTCTTGGTGGCAGCATGTATATCAAGAACAGAAGAGGAACAAAAATAGAACCCTGGTGCACCCATAACCCAGAAAGGACAGACTAGAAGAATTCCTGCAAGAGTTTAACTACATATGATCAAACGGTCTTAATGTCAAATGAAAATAGCGGCATTAAGATGTTCAAATGTACAGAATATTGAACACCCAAAAGATCGACCATGAAAAGACAGAGAAAGTAAAACTATTTCCTCTCCCGATCCTCACAGTAAGACTTCTCCATAACACTTGCTCCAAAGTCTTCTCGATAATGGTAGTGTTATAGGAAGGTAGTAATATATATACTTACCCTAACCCTAATAATGCCCCCTCAGCCAACCCTAGCTCTACACATTACCTTAATAAAAACCTTCTTGTAACACTGCACTACACAACACACTCTCCAATACACAAACACGCACTAGAGACATTACATCCATCAGGTAATCTTTCCATGACCCTAACCCTAAAATGTCCACAATAAAATGTAAACATACAACACCTATCCTTGATCCTAACCCTGACTCTGAAACACATGTATAAAACACTTTCATCCACTCCAAACCCCATTCACTTGTCTTAATAAAACATACTCATGACATTTTGACAATTTGGCTTTCCATACATTCAGTTTAAAGCACCACCCTAGTACCTGTTGACCAAACAGACATTTGATGAATTGCAGGGAACCCCATGCAAGACATCATGCTTTGGAAATGAGGGAGACAAAATTTGATTCACACAAGTTTGATACTACAAACAAATATTGCAGTCAATATGGATTCCGTGGTACATGGTATCAAAAGCTTCTGAAAATCATGTAGGACCAAGACTGAACATAGTCATTAATCTTTTGCCACAAAAAGGTAATTAATCATTGACAGCATTCTTAGTACTGTGCTTAGTCCTAAAATCAGACTGACAGAGGCCTAAGATGCCATGATACATTAAAAGAGAATACATCTGTGTTTATACTACCTTCTGAGTAACCCTAGCCATAAACAGGAAGTCAGAGAATAGGTGGTAATGCTCCAGTCACTTAAGATCCAGTATTAGTTTTATGAGACTGGTGTGGTGAAGTCATTGTTTAGGGATGCATTGGATGGTTTTAGTTGTACTCCTTGTCCACATCCTAACAGCTTGTTGACATTTATCATCTGTTTCCTACAATTTCTGGCCAGTATAGTGGAGCTAGTGATGGGGTTCCTCAGTCTCTTTCTACTGTGTTTAATGGCAACATCAGTATCAGTACCATTTTCTGAGGAGTGACATCCTTGCACTGTAAGTCTTATATATACAATTGGACAAATATTCCCATCTTCATTTCCTAGTTCGCCTTTTCCTTTAAAATATTCAGAGTTTAGCTACATCATATCTTAGCCCTTGTCCCTGTATACCAAGGATGATGTTTATAAATTGCGTGTAAATAGGATATGCTACATAGTTTGTCAGTGTCACAGTTGTCTGCTAGATGATTCAGAGTCATGCATAATTAACATGCCCCTATGTCCCACTGAAGCCATCCTGGAAATGTCAATGAATTTTCTGCTCTGCAGTTAGAACAACTTCAGATAAGTAGAATACTGCAGCTGTGCATTGCTGAGATGTGCATCCAGAGCCTTTTCAATTAAGGACATTATATTACCAAGTGAAGTGAATGGGTACAATACAGCTAATAACCATATATACTGCTTGTGAAAGCTGAGAAGTGCAAGTGTCTTTCAGCCACCATACTATATCACTTGTGCAATAGTGAGTACATGCGTGATGGTGCACAGTGGCCTAATTTATATATGCCATGTCCACAGATTGCCACTTTGCAAGCACCCTGCAAAACAATGCACTGCTCTGTTTCAACCTGATGCACTTGTGAGTGGCAATATTTTAAGAATCAATTTCCAGTTGTGCTCTGCAATGGGGGCTTCTATAGTATGTAAATGGTTATGAATGCCACCATATATTTTCCTAATGACTACAGTCTGAGTGCCTTCAACTTTAAGCATCCCACTCTGAAGCTGGTACACTGGCACAGGTGGATAAAACCCTGACTGAAGCCCAGATGATCCAGGATCCAAAGGACAAAGAATATAAATGATCAGCCATCACAAGCTCACCCATCCTGGGAAGAGGGCAGTTGCTGGACCCACTGCTGTATTGACACCTGGTGGAGATTGGGCTTTAAAGTGGACTTACAAGACGTATTCATTCCAGGATATGTGTGTGTGCTTACCAAACACAGCACATTACAGCTGGAGTCAGGCATACATGAGAGTGTTCCTGACAAGGAGACCGGTACTGCTGATACAATTACAACAACTTTGGGCATCAGAAGTTAGGAATACAAAGGCACCCCCTTCACTATCACACATATCAGGTGTTAGGGATATAAAGATATCTCCCTTCACTGTCATCACATATCAGGTGTCAAGGATAAAAAGATATACCCCCTCACTGTAAATACATACACGGTATCAGGGATATAAAGATATTCCCCTCATTGTCGTCACATACCAGGTGTTAGGGATATAAAGATATCCTCCCTCACTGTCTTCACATACAGGATTTTAGAGATATAAAGATATTCCCCCTCACTGTTGTACCAAACTGGATGTTTGGGATAACTCCCCACCTCTCACTGTCAGCACATACCAGGCACTAAGGATATAAATATACGCACCCCCTAGTGTCATCACATATCAAGTGTTAGGGATGCTAAGATGTAAGGTATCAGCACATACCTGAGATCAGTGTGCTGTTCAATGGCCTGGGGCAATTAAGGTTAATCCTTAAATTTGACCTGCAATACAGTGTTATACTAATACCATGGCTCTTTGTGGAAGATGCATGGGGAACTGTTGTGTAAATGACCAAACCTCCATTCATGGCCGCCTGAATGACAAGCTTCCCAGGCAAACTTCTCAACCTCTTTGCATAAGAAATTTGGACAAAGTTTAAAATAAAGGCATATTTTAAATATTTCTCCTATAAACTTAGAAAGTTGCTAGAGTAACAGGTTTTGTGCTTACATTCACTTTTGGATGGATATAAGATCTGAAACTTAAATTGTATGTCAGTATTTAGTGACATGAGTCCTCAGTGATATATCAGAAAAATACAACTTTTATGTGGAACAGACCAAACATATGAGACAAAAATCTAGACTTTCTGCGGAAAATTGGACAATTGAGAGGTATATCCACATGTGTCCTGAGGTGGACATTTAATCGACAAGTACAGGAAAAAAATAAAAATGACATGCAGATAATTCATGTTATTATCTGACCTCTATACACTGTATAATAATATTTTATTTATTTATTTATTGGCCTGTGTTTACCAGGAAAGTCCGAATGAGAAGTTCCTTGTTTCTGTGGAGGCCTGTGGGGAAAATTTATTTATTTATTTATTTGTTTATTTAAATTTGTTGACCGGGAGTGTCCGACTGGACGTGGGTCCATTTTCAGCGGAGGCCTGGGGAGAAAAGCTCCACAGTAAAATAAACTGACAGTAGGTACATTGGATTACATAGCGATTAACAATTTAACATAGGAATTACTTACAACGTATTTACAGATGAAGAACATAGTACATCAGCAGACAACTAGAATCTTTATCTGTGAAGTACATAACAGGCATTAACAAATGTAACAATGAGAAGTTCCTGCTGTATAATAAGTACTAGGCTTATGAGCATCTGAACTTGCGATCATCAAGGTAGTTAGTGGAGGTGAAAGAAAGGTAGTAGTTGGATGGGGTGGATGATATTAGAGTGGGAGTTGCAAGTGCATAGCCAGCATGTTTTTAGGTGCGCTTTTAATAAAGTTTTGAAGTGGGTGCATGATGGTACGGAGGTAATTGTGGGTGGGAGTGAGTTCCATAATTTGGTTATGGCGCAAGAGAATAGTGCTTTGCCAGCAGAGTTACTTGCTTTAGTGATCTGCAAGTGATTTTGCAGATGTGCAACCTTGTCAATTAGTATGTGCCCAGAGTCTGTATCTCATTTAAAGCTCCATTATACTGTACATTTCATGTTATCTAAGCACTGTGGACAATATTGTAAATGTTGCAAAACTGCATCATTGCAAATGTACAGCATTATTCTTCACTTTACATTTATTTTCTTCCACCCAAGATTATGGAGGAAAATGGACTGGCATATTCTGCTTTTACATAGTTATGTTCTTATTCTGCTATGCTGGATTGATCTGCTAAATTACCGATAAACTATGTCAAAAGACTATTGCGCACTAATGTTTATTTGCTTAAAAATGAGATACAGACTCTGGGCACATACTAATTGACAAGGTTGCACATTATCCAAATGGATAACATAAAACTGACCAGGAAACATAGATTATATTACAGACACATGGAAACAACACTACCTGAAGGCTCTAGCAGCAGAAAAGTATACATGAGCATTATCATTTTCTACATATTTAGGCAGAACCTCTCTGACATTATCACAGTTGTACTGTAATCTCAACAATCTCATGAAGTGCAGTACAGAGCAATATTTGTAGGCAAACTATGTAATGTCCCTGATGCTCTGGAAGAGATGTGTGAAGTATGGCTTGCATGACACTAATTGACTTTTCCCATTGAGTATGAGACAAGTCTATATTGCCATCTAGTGGTCTAGTAATATACTGCACTAATACACTGCAGGAAACATTTAGGTAAGCACTTAGTTACTGTGAGTATATCACTGATTGCTTCTGTTTTTCAGTTGTTCATATGAAGGAGTGAAAAGTTACAAGATTTAGATTTTGGACATGAACTAGATATAATAATAATTCTGTAGAGGGTTTCAGACTTAGTCTGCAGTACTAGCATACCTACAGTTAACTTGCCAGCATTTTACTTTGTGGCCATTCTGTTCTCTGACTGGTTGTCAGATGAATAACATTTGCAGCTTCTTTTGTACGCAAGATAAATGCAAGTTGTCTTACATACTTTACAAGATCTTTCTGAGTCACAACCCCGTCCCATGCCGGCTACCTAAAATCACCACTGTGCACCCTAGGTATCAGGAGTTAGAGCAATGCAGGGAAATACAATAAGTACACTATAGAAGTGGTCTGTGTAAATAACCTTCCCAGCATGCTGCATTTATAGTAACTGTGTAGTTCAGGATTCAAAGGCATCCAAATTATGTAAGTGAGATCCAGTGGTGGTGGGGTGGCAAACGCTCAAGTGTGCCCTGCAATCTTGTGGTGCACACCTGCACATTCCAGTGAAAGGAATGTATACAGGTTGAATCAGAGCCACTTTGTCCTGTACAAATAACGTACAGAGAAAGGTAGTGCTGTGCTTGAATACAAATACATGTGCATATCTGTATGTATGTGACTGTATCACTGTATGCGTGTGTGTGTGTGTTTGTGTGTGTGTGTGTGTGTGTGTGTGTGTGTGTGAGAGAGAGAGAAAGGGAGATATCATTTATTCTTGGGTACACTGTCTGAAAAAATCTGTATGCAGTGCAAGATGAGATACATTTATGCTTTTAGATAATTTTCATGTACCACCCACTGAGATGGAGCAACGATTCTTATGGGAAATTAAATCGTCATAACCAGTTCAGCCTGAAAATTCAAGACTCCCTTTTTCTGTATGGCATAATATCTGGATTGCTGAATAAACAGTATTTTCTTTTAAACATAACTCAAGACAACGAGACAGATTCCATAATGTTCATGGAAACCAGCACATTCTGTCAATAACAGGTCAAAAGTTGCAGATAACCATGTGATATGTAAATATGCCTCAGTGAACTAAGAATATCTCGGCACATAACAGAGTTTCTCAGTAACAACGGCGTACTGTATATCAGTCACATCTACTCCATAAGTCATGAAAACTGTCTCACAAAGAATGATGTACAAAATTATGGAAATATTATGCCAATCTAAGCTGCCTGACATTTGTAAATAAATACATATCCACAATAATTTCTCCAGTAAGCTTAGAGACAACTACGGGATATCTCCATAAGTCATTTATTCGTAAAATATATTTGATTTCTCTTATGGATTCCAATGGAAACAAATATCATATTCGTAAAATATATTTGATTTCTCTTATGGATTCCAATGGAATCTGTAAAATTTCTAATAAAAAGTTAATAAAGGCAAAGGGCAATCACGACCATATCCCCGCAGCTAACAGTAGGTAACAATGGGTGCAGGACATGTATGGAACACAGGTAACACACGCACCCAAGGAAATAGGGAGATAGAAAAGCAGACATGGGGTATGGGTGAAGAATAGGGACACACAAAAGGTATGTTGGAATAAGAAAATCTGAGGGACAGTAAGAGGGGCATGGGCAATGGGTTTTGGACAGATTTTAAATATTTCTCTCATAGGGGTACAGGTAATGTTTTTTTGGACAGATTTTAAATAGTTTTGTTATAAACTTAGTAAGTTGCTAGAGTAACAGGATTTGTGTTTGTATGCATTTTCTGATGGATATGAAATTTGAAACTCAAATTGTGTGTCACTATTTAGTGACTCCAACCCCATGTGTTTCAAAAACAGAATGAAAGGTAAAGAGAAGGAAAAAGGAGGGAAGACAAACAGCAGGAATACCCATATAACAAATATCACAACACATGACAGACAAATGTTGGAAACAGAGGTGAATTACACAGATGACACACTGCACAACATGGGCAATGTGAAGTTGACAAACAGTGGTGGATGCATACCAGCCGTGGTGAAATGCAGAAATAAATATGTGCCTATGCACTATTACATTATGACATGTTTCAAACTGGATGTGTATGACCCATGGCAGTTGTCTGTTGTAGGGTAATAAATAAGGATCACAGTACATATTGGATACATAATCTCATATCCAAGTAGTCTGTCAGCAGTGCAAGTGTAAGCCAAGCAGCACCACAGATGAGCAATTGCAGATGCTGGAATGCTGGAGAATACCAATAAAGGACTGAAAAGAACCTCTGACCATGCATGTGAAAGGCAAAAAGCCAAGCAGAGTGCTAAACAGTAGTTCTAGCAAAACAGCAACCTAGCTGCTACCTAGGCAAGTAGATGTACACAACCCAAACAGATGTGTAGTGAAATGTATATGTCACACACACACACACACACACACACACACACACACACACACACACACACACACACACACACACACACACACACACACATTCCATGTCAAAGGCAACACACAGGAGTGGGTGTATATGTATGACCTTCATTGGCTTAATAGGAAATTGTTTGAAGAAATGTCAATACACATACAAATACCAATGGCATGCAATAATATATGGTCACAAATCTATGATTACTGCTATATAACCAATTTCAGGTTAAGCATATGAATTTCAGCATTTTACACAGGTTAATATGCAACACACAAGTATAACAAGAACAAGGATGTATTGCAAGCAGTAGCCAGTGACTTGTGTGCAGATGTTCTGCATCTGTATAATGACCATAGAGCTGGCACACATTGACTTTGTAACAAAACAATTACATGAAAATAGATAAGAATTCCAGCAGAAGTGAACACATACCATGCATATGTACAACATATATGACATACCTACAAAAGTGGAAGGGAGGTGGACGACATGGGCCCACGTCAAGGAAGGCATGGCACCAAAGCTCCATAAGCAAAAGATAAAGCAGGATAACACTATGTAATGTGACACATTGCAAATGCATGTGTACACCACATAGGGTGGTGTTGAAGTCAAGCCAAACTACATTGAAGGGAATGGCCAATTTATGTCACATGGGCAGAATGCATTGCTGACTTCAACAAAAATGGGCATGTATAAATCAGACACAATCAGTAAAAGGGACAGGTAAACAAGCTAAGAATTAGTAACACATACACAAACACAAACACACACAAGCACACACACAAGCACACACACACACACACACGCACATGCACATGCACACACACACACACACACATGCACACGCACACACACACACACACACACACACACACACACACACACACACACACACACACACACACACACACACACACACATAATGCATCCGAGATTATCCAAGTTCAACTAACTCTGGGAAAGACCGCAATCCAGATTGTAGCTTGCTACAAACTCCCCACCATGCCCTAGGATTCCCACTCCTCTTTTCTTGATACACTGGAAAATATTAGGGTACAACCCAACACCCTAATAATGGGTGATTTCAACTACCCAACTATTAACTGGGAACGTTTTCTGGAATTCATAAATTCCAACGCCTTGGATCAACTTATCGACACCCCCATCAGGGGCAGCAATATCCTAGACCTGGTCATCACCAATATGGGTGACCAGTGTTCCACACTAGAGGTCAATTCCTCGTTGGTCAGATCCGACCACAAGCTAATTACCTTAGACATTCACATCCCATCCCCATCCCCCATTAGGGAAACAACTGTAAAAAATTTCTCCAAAGCCACCTTCACACTTCTTAAGACAGAAGTGGCAAACTTCACGACACCCATGCAGGTGGACAATAGAGGTATGACTGCTGAATCCTACACAAATGCACTTTATAAGCACTTACATGAGTGCATGGATCATGCTATCCCTAACAGAACAAAGATGCTATCCTCCAAAAAAAGGAAGCCAATCTGGTGGTCTTCTGCTATAAACAAACTCTACAACAGAAGAAAGAAACTGTTGCAAAAAGGAGTAAAATCCCATGATTGGAGGAATTCCCTGGTCAGCCTCAGTAAGAAGCTGAGATTCCTCATAAAATCCTCCAAAGCTAGTTATGAAAACAAAATCACCACTGATTCTAAAGACAACCACAAAGCATTCTATAGCTATTTCAAGAATCTCAATGGCAACACTCAGATCTGCTCTGAGTTATAGCACAATGGCACTAAATATACAGAACCAACTGACATTGCCAACATCCTGGCAGATAGGTTCAGTGCTAACTTTATCCCCCTCTCACCCCCTAAAGGGCCCATCTCTATACCGGAAGAATGCAAAGTTCATGTAATCACGGCTGCACAGGTAAAAACCTCACTCTCCAAAGCCAAGAACACAGCATCCATGGAACCTGACATCCCAGGCTGCCTTCTACATGAACTGCAGAATGAACTGGCACTCCACCTAAGTACTATGTTCAGTCATAGCCTCACCTCAGGCTTTGTGCCCATTGAATGATGCACCGTGACAGTTATCCCACTCCACAAAGGAGGAGCCACAAGAGACCCTGGGAACTACCGCTCCATTAGCCTGATGAGTGTGGTCTGCAAGGCCATGGAACATATCATAATGGAACTCATAAACAAAGACATTGGAGATCTCCAAACTCTGGACCCCACACAGTTTGGGTTTGTAAAAGGCAGATCATGTCTCCTAAACCTGATAGACTTCTTTGAAGCAGTCAGCAAAGCCATAGATGAGGGCAATATGGTTCACACAGCCTATCTAGATCTCACTAAGGCATTCAACACCATCCCCCACTCTGGAATTATAGATAAACTTACTAAACTAGGTATAAATCCCTATATCACAAGATGGGTTGCCAACTGGCTTACTGACAGAACCCACACTGTGAAAGTAGCAGACTCCAAGTCAGACTTCAGACCAGTGACAAGTGGAGTACCACAGGGTTCAGTCCTGGGTTTTCTCCTGTTTGGTATCTACTTCTCTGAAGTACAGGCTAACACAGAAGGTCTTTGGCTAACTAAGTTCACAGATGACTGCACACTAGGAGCGATAATCGAAACTCCTAATGATGTGGACATCCTACAAAAGGGCCTCACTGAGACAAATGCCTGGTGTCAAAATATGGCCTCAAGCTCAATGCCAAAAAGTGCATTGTCATACCCTTTAGAAAAAACTCTGTACCCATGAACTACCACATAGGCGGTAGTCTACTTAGCACTGAAAGTGTGATGAGACCTTGGGACACAGGTGGACAGTAGTCTCTCCTTTGATAGTCACATCGCCACAGTGGTCAAGAAATCCTTCTACGTGGCACACCTCATCACAAAAGGTTTGTCATCCAGAAAAAAAGAGGTCATTGTTCCCCTCTACTCATCACTCAGTAGACCCATTATAAAGTACAACGCCCCTTTTGGTATGTACTTCACAAGACATCTACAACAACTGGAAAGGCCACAGAAATACCTCACAAAAAGGATTACTGGCCTCAAACAGATGCCCTACACAGTCTGTCTCAAAAATCTCCAGCTTTACTCCATCGCATATCACCTACTCAGAGGCAATCTCTGCCTAACATACAAAGCTATGTCAAACCCAGAGCTGTTGGACATGCTCCACTTAAAGAAATCCCAATCCCTCCGAGCTACACACTCTAGGGACTTAAACCTTGTCACTACAATAAACAGAACATGCTGGAGGGATAGATTCCTGTCCCAGAGACTTCCCATACTCTGGAACAGACTACCTATCTATGTCAAACAGAGCTCCTCATTAGCACTCTTCAAGAAAAATCTTGATGATTGGATGGGAAATAAGAAATTCACCCGTGGGCTCACTTCTGTGGCTCTGCTTGACAGGGGTACAGGAAAATAATTTTCTTGGGTTGCGAAAGCCAGGGTACCTTTTTGGCTAGGCTTATATAGGCCCTAGAGCCAATAGCCTAGTACCTACCTATGAACCTACATATATATATATATATATATATAGTTACCCTTTATAATTGCAAAATTCTGAATTCTCGAATTTCAGTATTTCGCGACCATAAAGGCAAATTTATAAAATGTTGAAAGTGCATAATCACGAATTTGAATATTTTTAATTCACAGTTATGGCTTTACATTATATGACTTGCGCTGTTTGGTTTGGATGTTGTTCGATAGTGTATGGATTTACATAGAATATAAGGTAAGTGAGTGAGTGTTTTGTAAGGGTTTTGGGTGGGAGTTTGAGTGTATGTGAGATTGTTTGTAAGTTCTATGTGTGGGATAGGGTAGGAAGGTGAATGTATGAGTGTGTAATTGTTGGATGTGTTGGTGTTTGTCTATGTGTGTATGTGTGTGTGTGTGTGTGTGTGTGTGTGTGTGTGTGTGTGAGTGCACACGCGAGGGACTGTGGAATGTCTGGGTGTGAGTGTACTGTCTTTTACTGTTTGTGCAATCTCGGAGTTAGTATATATAAGTAGGGGAGGTGTGGGGGATGCCCCCCTGCTTATGTGTAGTATAGGTATGTGGATGTGTGGTATTTTGTTTTTGTGTGTTTATTTGTTTTGTAGTGTGGTCGTTGTGGTTTATGTGTGGTATGGTGTATGCTGTGTGTTCGGGATTTGTAGTTTCGGGATTGTGAAGGTTCAGTATTTGTAGGTTTTGCCTTTATGGTCGCGAAATACTGAAATTCGAGATTTCAGTATTTCGCGATTATAAAGTGGAACTATATATATATATATATATATATATATATATATATATATATATATATATATATATATATATATATATATATATATATATGTATATACTGTTGTGCCAGTGTAAAACAACATGTGGAATAAACACCTGCAGTTATATGTCACTGACCTTGGTTATGACTGAGCAAAGGGCAGTCCTGTGAGCAACATTACAGTTCATTAACATGAAGGCAGTGACTGCTCATAGTTCCAAGGTACAATGGTGTTTCTGTATTGAATGGAATATGTGCAGAGACATGTACATAAATTATTGCATATATACACCATATGCCAAAATGCATGAATTTTTGTGAATAAGTAATGGATGTGAAAAAGTAACACAGGCCAAAGAATGCATATTGTACTGTTACTGAATAAATTATCATTACCATAGTGTGTGTGTGTGTGTGTGTGTGTGTGTGTGTGTGTGTGTGTGTGTGTATATATATATATATATATATATATATATATATATATATATATATATATATATATATATATACACGTTACATTGGCTGTCTATGCATTCAGTAAAGGACGACTACCCATATGTATCAAATACATTTATATGAAACAACATGGCATCAGCATTGTCAATACATGCCAAACACAATACCAAGTGTCATCCAAAACGCATGGGCAAGGACACTCCCTTCTGTTAAACATGCATGACATGGCAATCCCACAAAACATACCCATATCATTGTGTTATTTGTGAAATATGGGCAACATGTTGCTTGTGAGATGATGTCAGTACCACACATGTATACAGTAAGATTGTTGCAGCAGTAGCAGCATGTTAACTGCCAAGACTCATGAACAGTTGAATGTTGGATGAAAGTCTAATGTGGTAATGTGTGTCATGCACCCATCAAAACAAAATGCCAAATGTCAGACACCATCTGCTGTGTACATTTGGCCTTGTGTCATACAAGCATGGCAGCAAAATGCTATGCGTGCACAAGTGTGCCTATACAGTCCAATCACTGATATGGCAAACACCATGGTGGCAGCATTACACAAGTGGATCACAAAGATAATACGTACGATGCTGAGGGACCACCCTAATGGGGATGAACATCACAGATGATGTCCAAGGCTATTTCCTTGAATAAGTCCAGCATAGCCTGCACCATATGTTGGAAAATATTTCCCATCATATCCCTCATCTGTGTCTGAAAGCCATTGTCACCCTCTCCTGGATTTGCTGCTGATACTCATCTTGTTAGGGTGCCTGGTGCTGTCTCCTCTGGGGTGCAGCAGGGATGATGGCATATACAGGTCCAGCTTCTTCATTGTCATCCTCATCTCTGTCATGGTCACCATCATCACTGGAGGACTCTGGCAGTGGTCTGCCATGTACTCGTTTCTGATGCCTGATGGATGAGCATCCATGCGTCCCATGTTCTGTTAAGGTGAATAACAACACAAGACAAAAAGTATATATGCTTTCTTACTACTACATGATTACATAACATACTGACTGTGACACAATGAACAATCAGAAAACAGTCAGTATGAAACCTTAGAATACGTCACGGTCATAGTCAGGTGTACCACCATATGTGATGTATGTTGGTAATCAAAACCATAACAATGAAAACCAAATGTCTATCAGGCCATATATTTCTGTGAAAATCATAGCTAACGGTGGCACAGTGGTGCAGTGGTAGCATTGTCACCTCACATCAAGAGGTTCTCCTTTTTGATTCTCGGTTAGAGTGCCTTCTGTGTGGAGTCTGCATGTCCTCCCTACATTCCTGTGGGTTTCCTCTGGGAACTCTAGTTTCCTCCTACATTTCAAACACATGCGTCCAGAGCATTTCTCCCCGGGAAACAAATAATAATAATAAAATAATAAAAACATTAAACTGAAACTGATGTGCACATCTGCAATCTAACAGACACTAAGTAACATCCCATTGACATGTGATGTCTGCATATGAGAATAACGGTATATCAGCATGCACACGTCAATAGAAACATATCCTCAGATGAAATTACCTGAAATGATTATGTAGGAAAAGTATAATAAACAGATTTGCTGCTAGCAGATGGCTCCTCATGCACATAACACCCTCTCTATGTCCTATGATCTACACTTATGGATGTTTTCAGTACTGAAATATGCCAGGGCCACTGTATCCATCACACAATGTGAGCAGCTTATTGCAGGTCATACCATGACCTGCATAGCACAGCTTACCAGTGGAAATCCTGACAATACATGAACACCTTTATTGGCCATTAGTCTGCATGACACGCACATGCAAAGTCAGCACACTTACATATCCTGACAGTTGTAGAGAAGTATGCCATGACAGTGTGTCATGTAACACTCATGAGTCTACCTTGCAAAATAATGCTGTTAAAATGAAAACATGACTAGTAGTGTGACCTGCACTGTTTAATACGTGTGATGTATGCCTCGGTAAATTTGCCAGCTGACCATACCTCTCAACCTCTTAGAACAAAAAATCTGGACAAAACCATAAATAATGAGGGGACAAAGGCCCAAAAATAGGGACACTTTTTAAATATTGCTCTTACAAAGTTAGAAATTTGATAGAATAACAAGTTTTGCATTAGCATGAATTCTCTGAAGGGTATGAAGTCTGAAATTCAAATGTCTGTCATTATTTTCTGACTTCAACCTTGAATGACTTACCAACAATTTGTCAGAAAAAAACACAATTTTATGAGAAACAGACCAAAAATATGAGGCAAAAAATCTGGACATTCTGCAAAAATCTGTACAGTTGAGAGGTATTCAGCTGACTCTGAGAATATATCACTATTTCCATGCTTCCTCTCTTGTATGTGTGCCATGCACATTTATGTTGGTGTATCAATGTCAACTGTATTTCAGGTGTCTGTGCATGTAACATGAACAGACACCCATAAACATACCAGTATAATGAAGATATAGTGAAAAGACAATGCAGTGGGAAATAAAGCCATATGTAAAAGAATTGAGCAAGGCAACATGGTCATTGGCTGACTCAACATAATTTTTTGGAATGCAACACAACACTCTAGTAAGAATGTACTGTCATAAACTTAGTGACAGCCTGTGACACATGAAAATATAGCATATGTAATACAAACAGTCTTGTCTTTCTACAAATATATCAGTACCCTCCGTACATTTATTATAGCAATAACCCACGCCTGGGTGTGGGTAATGCTAAATTTACCCACGGTTGGCGTGGTTTGGTCCCGAGGGCGAAGCCCGAGGGACCAAACAAAGCCAACCGTGGGTAAATTTAGCATTACCCACACCCAGAAGTGGTTATTGCTATTATATGACATTATTTAAGAAAAGAAATTATTACTTTTCTTAAATAATGGCATAGTATAATGCCTGTTTACTGCCCTTCCGCAGATGTCTGGCATCCGCGGCAGTTCTGATGTACTGCGCGCCTGCGCAGTACATCAGAGTTGAGCAAAAACGGAGAAAGCAAGATCTCCGTTGCTTTTTTGTTCGCTATGATAAATGAGTTTAACATAGCGAGACAGTTTAAAAATAAGCAACGGACATCTCCGTTGCTTATTTTAAAACTGTCTCGCTATGTTAAACTCATTTAACATAGCAAACACTAAAAGCAACGGAGATCTTGCTTTCTCCGTTGCTTTAAACATTGTCTCGCTATGTTAAATGGGTTTAACATAGCGAGACAGCTTTAAAATAAGCAACGGAGATCTCCGTTGCTTATTTTAAAGCTGTCTTGCTATGTTAAACCCATTTAACATAGCGAGACAGTGTTTTAAAAAATCGAGTTATACTAATGGAAAAAAGTCCGGGCGACCGGACCTTTTTCCATTAGTATAACTCGATTTACAACGGGCATGCTGGCCAATCAGCGTGCACGTTTTGGGGGGATCATGGTATAATAGCAATTACTACCCTGCAAAATGCAAACAGCATGATGATGCTTGCTGATTATGTAACAGACAGTTCAAAACATTAAACAGGAATGCCTATGTACACAAGTATCCCCATGTGACAAAGGGACATATGGCCAGCCTAGCTAGATGGAATTTTGTAAATAATTATATGTCATTGGTGAATATCGAAATGATTTGGGTAAGATGCTTGTGTTACAAATATATTAGAACTGTATGTCATGTGCATATCAAACTGATTTATGCAGACATGTATGTTAAAAATATATTTTATACAGTGCTTTTGCTTAAAATGGAACCACAATGTTCCCTACTGGAAAAGAACATAAATGTACATGCACTATTGTAACTGTTTAAATGTATATATTTTAATAGTGGAAACTGGAATACAGGAGGTTAACTTCAGAAAAATAACTGAAATTAAATTACTTGGCTATGCCATGTTATCTTTCAGTTTCAATGCAGCAAGGACACAGTGTCTAAAACTAGGGAGCTTTCTGCATTGTCTCTAGGGTGAAATAATTACTAGTCTTGAAATGTGAAGGAATGTAATTGTTTTATGACTTCCAGCATCTGCCAAAGATCTGAGGTCTATGTATTTTTCACAGGTAGATGCTAAATACTGTCAGCTTCCAGCAGTGGGGGTTTCACCTAGGATAGAGTCAGATGACAAGAAATTATGTAATTCTGCAAGCTATCCCAGCAGTAATATTTGAGATATTAATTTGAGAACTCTCTTAGTGAGACAAGGCATTCTGTATTCTGTCTTGGACCTGACAAGAACCATTCACCACACATCTGCCTTGCTCTGATGAAGTAAGTTACTAGGGAACAGTATAATTCTCTTGGATATAGTCAGGAATATAGCAAAGCTTCATTTAGATATTTTTTCTTATTTATTTGAGGTGGTCCTGCAATGTTGTTTTAGATATTTGCTGTGGTTTTCAACTCTGAATGTGAATATATATTTACTATTGTCTTTCAAGCCACGGTGGTACAGCGGTAGCGTTGTCGCCTCACAGCAAGAGGTTCTCCCGTTTGATTCTCGGCTGGAACGCCTTCTGTGTGGAGTCTGCATGTTCTCCTCGTGGTCGAGTGGCATTTGAAAGACATGCATCAATGGGCGTGCCTTTGTTGAAGGTTGGGCATCGGGCTGGCACCTCGGCACCATAAAAATCAACTGCCAATCATTAGCGGACCGGAGGTCTGCTGTGGCGACAACTAACTAGGAAAAGCCGAAAGAAGAAGATTTATTATTAAATATAGTATACACACAGAGCTGCTGAGAGTAGGCTCCAGAATCCACAATGAACTTGAAAGATACCAAGGAACAAATCTGTGCAGAACTGCTTTATTACAACACACTATATATATATATATATATATATGTATGTTTGTTTTAAAGTTGATTTTAAGGTTCTCTTTAAAAATTAATTAGAGTGCATCATGTGATTATTTAACTTGGCTATTTAAGGTGTGTTTTTTTGTATCAGCTTTACACATGAAGAAGCATTTTGTGAAAGCACTAGTGTGTTGTAATAAAGCAGTTCTGCACAGATTTGTTCCTTGGTATCTTTCAAGTTCATTGTGGATTCTGGAGCCTACTCTCAGCAGCTTTGTGTGTATTCTGTTTTTCGTTTCTTATAGCTGCAGAGGTTTCTGGTGCTTGGCCTTTTGTGTTTTTCTTATTATTAAATATATTTAAACCTTTCATTGTGGCTGATCTGTCTAGAGATTTCAAATTTTGAGAATACTTGCATATTTATTTGGTAGCACTATGTGGGCCACTCCTAATAGCCTTGCTCTTGGTCAAACTACCATTTGTATTAATATTAATATTAATATTACACAGTAAGATTGGACACCATTTGTTTAGGGCCTTAAAGTAGCTGGTAAGGAGTTGGCTGGTGGCAGTGATAAATACCTTATAGTCTGGGCAAAAGGGGGCATAGCTAGTAAACCTGTGCCAGCCTTTCCCAGGTGTGTATGTGTTTATGTGTGTGTGTGTAAATCAAACCTCAAAGGGTGTGTGTGTCAGCTACATGGGCAGGAGAACGAAGACTGGTTTGACAGAGAGGGTGCTGGACATCTTGGCTTGGCCACTCAGCTGAGATCTCAACTCTATAGCTGTGCCAGTGGGGAGTCTTACTGGGGATCTGGAAAAAGACGGATAAACTAGCCCCGGACTGACTGTGGTCTTTTTGTGCTCTTAAGGGAAACTACACTTGATGCAGGGAGCTGCCTCTGGAAATACTGTGTGTATACCTGTAATCTCCCCAATGTACATCCCCACTGTTGCCAGTGGTGAGGATAGAGCCTCCTTGATTACTGGTCCAGTGGTGGGGCGTCACACCCTAAACTTGGGAAACAAGTATGTTTTAACCAAACCGTCAAAGATGATGAAGGCAGATGCAATACTCATGTTGAAATGAAGGGCATACCAGACAGTCCACCAACAGTGTGAACAGTGACACACCAGGCATCCATTCAGTATGTGAAAAGTCAGGCGTTGCACAACAGATTGGTAACTAAGAACAACATTCACACATACAAGGCTACCAACGCATATATTTCAAACAGCAAGCAAACCACTATTAACTTGCATGTAAAACATCACAATCAAAAGCACTGTAACAGTTGCACATAAATGACTGTCACCTAGGTTTTGATATACACTTCAAAACTTACCTTCGGCAAACATGGCTTGCTGCTAAATGATATGTAAACAAAGTTTTAGGTAATGCATACTTGTAATCACAGGTATTGTCTGACTATTGGACTTATCTTAAATATGCATGATGGGTATTCCTGCATTATAAGTAGTATACATGGTAATGGCAAAAATATGAGTACAATGATCAAATCTCTTCTCTTTTTTTTACAAAATCAGACAAAATAATCAACATACCTCTCCCCGGCGCTACTCCTCCAGATTGTGCATCTGCTCGATGCACAAGGCCCGATTATAATACACTCTTTATCACCTGCAAAAAGTAAAAAGCATTTATGACTCATGTAGGTAATAACATTGATATACATTGCTCAGCTCATGTTCTCTAAATTTTAAATTAAAAAAACATTACAAAATCCCCATACGCAGTTTGGAATTTTTCAGAATCCTTTACATATTGGAAGAGAATTGAAGATGGATTACATAACTTGAGATTCAAACCTGCGACATTCACACTCTAAACCTCACACTTACCTGCCTAGCTAATCCATCTTGCCTAAGATTGCATGGCAGAAATGCAGTTAAAAGAATATGAAGTATGAATGTGCAGGGATTGGTTATTAATAGGGATCACGGCTTATGCTTTACAAGAAGTACAATGTGTTGTGCATTTATAAAAATAAAATTGTAAGCATGAATGCATGTCAGCACAGTGGTCACAACACAAACGCAAAGCTGCAAACATTCATACTTCAGAAAGTGGAGCACTGTCATGTAACACATAGCTGCTAACAGACAATTACAAATTGCTGTCCATCATGTACATATCAATGTATTTTAGATGGAAGGACATAAACTATGTACAGGTATTTATTGTCAAAGTACAAATTATAACTCCAGATTACCCCTGATATCAGGTAATGTCCCTGTTCTACAGTCCAAATGTGTATCTGACCATCTCACTCCCTCCAACTACAAGAAGGGTGTTGAATTCAAATTAATAAACAGTGATACAGTTGTACAGGAAATTCAAGTTGCAAACGTTAGCATATTCCACATTCTTTTACAGAAATATACCAGTATGTTCAAAGCTTTACACATAAAGCTGTAGTAAAGAAGTGCTATTTGCAGAACATAAGAGATTACAGAGATATTTTTTAGAAATCCATGAATAAACAAGGTAGTTGTAAGCATGTTCAAAATAACCATTAATATCATTAAGCAGCTATGTGTAGCAGCATTTTGAAAACTTTTATCAGCAACAATTAGAATATAATGAAAGCTCTCTCCTACATGAATTTGAAACCACACCTAGCCAAGATACATGTATGTTAATCTGTTGCTTTACAGGATGAGCGAATAACTCACACTTTCCTTCTTAAACTACTATTGCATGTGTGTATCCATATTCCTGCGGATAACAGATGAATATTGAAACATCCAATACATAAATTCTATAGGCTCTCATGCCCCACAAAGTTCCAGATATCATCAAGGTTTACAACACCGAAGATATGCTTACAGAGCCAGACATGCAGTGCTCTTGTGTTAAAGAAATAGGATTTTAATAATACTATTCACTTTGTAAAGCAGAACGGACTTACAAAGTTAGTTTGTGTCTTTTGGCTTTTCCCGATTAGGGGTCGCCACAGCGGAACTCCGGTCCGCTAAAGATTGGCAGTAGAGTTTCACGTGCTGGCTTGCCGGGCCTAACGCACAACCTTCAACGAAGGAACGCCCATTCACGCATGTCGACACACAGAAGACGCTCAGACAGGTAGTCTGGGCAATACTGTCAAAGTATTATGAGTAACAGACGACTGTGTAATCATCAGCAGCATAGGCGCTATGGGCATTAGTGATACACAATTATACTGGATGTGTGAAATGATGTCCTTATACGTTGGAAAACAGAAATATCTAAAATGTTCATTATTATGTACATGGTAAGCAATATTAAACAAATAAACCCCATGGGGAATTGAAATCATAATTACAGGGAGAACAGTCACCTTGCATTCTGAATTCGCCAGACAATTTAATTGCTAGAAAAGCTACTTAATTCAGGGGTGCAATAGAAGCAGGTGTTCCAGGCCACACATGTATGTGTTACTTTACTTAACATCGACGTATGTAGGGTAACTCAATATGTATTGCTCTTGCATGGATATTCAAGTATTGTCATTTATGGGCTGCAGTATCAGAACAGCATCATGCACGTGGGTCCACACAGGGTGATGATGACCAACATAAGTGTAATTACATGTAGCCATACAACTGCAGTACATACATAACAGTGCAACCAACATGTGCAATGTTGTCTGCATTTATTTGCAGAGGTCCAGCCACCTCTGCACAACAGCAGGAAATGACAGGTGAGTGTCTCTATACACTGTTACTGTGACCATTACCTGTTATTGCCTCAGCCTCCCATCATGCTGGTGCTCTATACTGTCATAGTGATAATTCCCTCACATTGTAAACTACAGGTACATCTTATGGGGGTGTAACTCATACAGGTGCACTTACAGACAGACCAGATATGGTTTCCCAACATGTTCATAGGCTGCAGCAATGTGTAGCAGACCTGTGCTGTACAAAATTAATATTGCTGTTTTTCTGCACAGGAACATCTGACCAACAGGTACACTGTATGTCACATAAGTATCACCATACCCTGCCAATGTGTTGCACATGTCTTCATGTGACTATGTGGGTACCTGCATACATGATTGTGTTTGCTATGTCTGTACTTTACAACTGCAGGATCCGCATTATGACAGACAAACTGACCACATCAGGAGGGTGTCACTGGTATGCTATTACCTCTCTCTCATACATGTCATTGCTGTTACTCCTAATGTTGCCTGTCATTAATACTGTGTCCTTCTACCCCTGCAGAGGACAACCGCCATCAACATCTCAGCCACAACCAACTGCCATGTGTATGTATTACCTACTGTGTATTTTAGCTCTGTTGGAATAGTACATGCCGGCAAGTATGTGATTATGAATGCTGTGTTTAATGCGTTAGTTTCCCTATAACATTTGCATTTCATCCCTTGCCTCCAGGACTGGCTTCCCACAAGGACTTTTCAGGTGTGTGTGTTATGCTTGTATTCCTCAGATATGCCATATATATTACATATGTAACATAATTGCCAACTCCCTGTTATATAGGTTCCGTGGGCTATAAACAGACAAGATGTCCTGTTAAGTCATTATTATCTTCAGCATTGTAATGAGATATATGTAGCATATCTCATTAATGATATACAGCATGTGATGTTAGCATGTTTTCCTGACCTGTGTCATCTGTTTATTCTTTTAGCACATCCACTGCCTGCATCCTCCATTAGCCCATCTACTGATCCTGATGGTGGGACCTGATGTATCTTAGTATGCTACCATGGCTCCTGGCTCACAGGACACAGATTTGGTGATAAAGTCCAACCTAAGTGGTGATAGTCATGAGGATGAGGCTGTACCCTCAGATGTGGAGGAAAACTTGTCCAGCCATTTTGACAATGAGGGAACATCAGATGGTGAACAGGGTGAGGCCTGTGGACCACAGCCTCATATTGAGTCTGCTGGTGATGTTGACACTTCCTCACAACACATTGATACTGTCCACCACTGTAGACATAGGCATGTAGCTCATGTGCATGGGCATGTGTCAAAAGGTGTCCGTCAATTCCTGCAGGCACATAAATGTTTTTGGCAATGTCATGGATCTGACATTCATGCACTTGCCCATGTCACAGATCATGTTGCGTAGCAGCTGTGTATGTTGCATGAAGGACAAGAGTGCAGACATGGTGAGGTCATGGCAGCATTGGCTGCACAGACTGAAAGCATGTTATCTGTGTCATGGTCTATTGAATCCTTGGTAACAGCAGTACTACAGCAGTGCTGTAGTATGAGCTGGGTTCTGTGTGCTGTGACTGTGCTTAGCTGAGTGCCACATGGGAGAGGCAGGCCCCCTTTCAGCAGACCAACCTTTGCCTATCAAGCATTGATGTCCATGCTGCAATGTGCACACACTTCTGCTGCTGGCCCATCTGATGTGGGCCCTGGGAGTCATGAACAAATAGTCAGCTTGCAGTCATGCACCTTCCCACAGTGTGACTCCACATGCTGGTATCACCCCATCAGTCTCCCCTGTGGAGCAACCTGGGCAAATGTTTCCAGAGATGGTAGGGGCAGACTGGACCATGGTGTGAATCATCAGCATGGGCAACATAGACTATATTAGAGTAACAGTGACAGTTGATCCACTAAGTCCTGTAGTCTCACCCCATAATGATGATGATTGCTCTGCAGACCACTGACAATGTCATCTGTCTGTGGTTGTTGTGAAGTGTGATGCCACTGGAATCTGACATTTTTACTAACCATAGGTGACTCCATTTAGTACATTACACATATTCCATACTTTACACTGATATATGTTGCTTGTGATATTGGCAACAGCTCTGCATTATGTCCTGAGTTGGTTTCTTGTTTGCATCTTTTGATGGTGGACAGGTTTCACAGATGTATGTCTCTTGTCGTCTGCCATACACATAATCATCACTATGTGATTTCTATATGTTCATACTGTTATATGTTAGAATTATGTTGTGTCTGATGTTCAGTGGATGCATCTACTGGTTAAGTGCCATTAGATGCAATCTGTGCTGCTGTGGCGGGACAACAACTGAATATTACTGTTTAATCTGTGCACTTCTGTATATATGTCTCTTATGGCTCAAAGGTGTGTGTTTGATGCTACTGAGTTGCCAGGACCTGGACTTATGGTCACACCCTCCATCACCCATGCATTTTTCTTCTGCTATGTGTCCTCATATTCCTCCTCTGTTAGCTGCGGAATGTCATCTTCAGACATCTGTGCTTCTTGGGGTACTTTATCCACACCTGTAGACAGAAAACTGCCATGTGCTGTTGTTAGCATATTGTGTAGCATGGTGCACACAGTAATAATCTATATTGCCTTTTCAGGTGTGTATTGCAGTGTATCACCAGAGGTATTTGGTATTTCATGTTGTTGTGTGCACTCTATCGAACCCTCCTCTGCAAGGTTTGTTAGTTCTTTATATGGGGTCATTAACCATGGCTTGAGTGGATAACCACAGTCAGCTATTGAAGGGAATTAACACATATGCTGTCATCATGGATAATATTGACAGGGATGTTCTTATCTTACATCCTAGCTGTGTTCCTGTACTTACCCAGTAGTAGTCCCTCAGGTATTTCACCTTGCTGGACTGCAGTGCTCAGACTACTTCCTCTTTATATAGCTGCATCATGGACACTTCTAGGGTGTGTTGCCATGATGTTTGTTATACTGATATCTGCTGCAGACACAACCTGGCAGTTCAGGGATGGCCGCCTCTTTCTGTTGATATAGCTGTCTGCACAGGGATCTTAATTGGGATGTGGGTGCAGAATATTGCACTGAATAAATGTTTCAAGTTTGTGAGGTTATAGAACTGGTGCATAACAGTTTTCTGCTTCACGGGGGTAGATGGAAAGTGTATGTATTCATCTACCTTGTTGCACATTGCTGCCAGGAATTTTGACAGGATAGAACTGGCAGCTATCTATGGAACTCCTACAGCATCTCTCATGTGTCTTTGGAATGGCCCAGATGCCAGAACACCTAAGCTCAGACACACTTTTGTTTTGAGAGGGATGGAGTTGCCTCACAATGCCCACACAAATGTATGGAGCACATATGTTGCACACAGCCTGCACCAGCTGTCTGTCTAGGCAGTACCTGTCAATGATTTCTTTATCTGATAGTTGGTTTAGTTGCAGCCTTGCTCTCTTTCTAGCTAGTTGCCTTCTAGGATGCACAGCCAGATCCTTCTACATAACTTGATTTAGGTACTTGATCTTCTTAGGTTTTACTGAAAGAAGTGTTTCTTTAGGCTATGCAATTCTTAAAGGTTCATTTCTGAGTCACACAGTATTGTAAGTTATTAATACACTGTGGCGGATTGGGAGATAATATGCTTTCATTTTTTATTGTCATTTCAATAACATTAAAATATTTATGGTTCACATTGACATTGTGATAAAATAATGTCACTGGAAATGTATAGGGTAGTGAAAAACCAAGTTATGTAAGCAACGTACATAGACTTTCCCCAGGATCCTTTACTGTCCCGTACACATCACGGTGGAGCTAACATAATCAGCTGGCTGCATGCAATGAGCAACATTGCTAATTAAATATGCAAGACTTCAGACTACTCAACATGTCAAACATAGGTTCATAGGTTCATAGGTAGGTACTAAGTTATTGGCCCTAGGGCCTATATAAGCCTAGCCAAACGGTACCCTGGTGTTTGCCACCCAAGAAAATTATTTTCCTGTGCCCCTGTCAAGCAGAGCCACAGAAGTGATCCCTGGGGTGAATTTCCTATCTCCCATCCAATCATCAAGATTTTTTTAAAGAGTGCTAATGAGGAGCTTTGTTTGATATAGATAGGCAGTTTGTTCCAGAGTATGGGAAGTCTCTGAGATAGGAATCTATTCCTCCAACATGTTCTGTTTATTGTGGTGACAAGGTTTAGGTCCCTAGAGCATGTAGCTCAGAGGGATTGGGATTTCTTTACATGGAGCATGTCCAATAGCTCTGGGTTTGACATAGCTTTGTATGTTAGGCAGAGATCGCCTCTGAGTAGGCAATATGCGACAGAGTAAAGCTGGAGTTTTTTGAGGCCGTCTGTGTAGGGCATCTGTTTGAGGATGGTAATCCTCTTTGTGAGGTATTTCTGTGGCCTTTCCAGTTGTTGTAGATGCCTTGTGAGGTACATACCAAAAGGGGCATTGTACTCTACAATGGGTCTAATGAGTGTTGAGTAGAGGGGAACAATGACCTCTTTTTTCCTGGATGAGAAACCTTTTGTGATGAGGTGTGCCACGTAGAAGGATTTCCTGACTACTGTGGTGATGTGATTATCAAAGGAGAGACTACTGTCCACCTGTGTCCCAAGGTCTCTTATCACATGCTCCAGCTCTAGACAACTACTCAGGTTCTCAGCCACATTGAGGTATGGCAGGCTTGTGTACACAATGTTAACAAAAGAGACTACATAAACCTGAAATCAGTAAGTGAGTGTGGGTGCACAGCATAACAGATAAGTCAATATGGAATACAGAATAAACCAGGGAAAGCTTAACAAAGCAAGTGTACAAGGAAGGTTGATATAGTTGTATGCTGTAGTGAGTGCAGTAGTGGACATGTGGGAACTTCACTGGCATTGTCATGTACATTAAGAAAGCAAACACAGGCAGTGTATATTCAGAAGGAAAAAATGTGCTGTTTGAACAGACATGCAAGTAACACAACTTTACATATTCCAATATCTTATACATATCAAAGTACCAATGCAGGTGTAAAGGGAGAGCACATACATAACTCTGTGGATAAACTGAGAAAATTAAGGAACACGTGGCCATACTGCCCATACAAGTACTGTTAGTGGATACAATAACAGTTGTAACGGTGACATGCATGTTGTGAAAGGAAGGAAATGAGATCACACATCCCCACATCAGTATGCATTGCAATCCAAAAGGGTATGCCACAGAAAGAGAACTGTTATGTTCAGCTGAAAATAAATAGAAGATTATGCTACAATGCATTGTTACAGATCTGTAAAATGTAACAGATGAAATGTATGTACATGGGAGATGTAGTATATGTTATGAAAAATTTCTAAGATGGAAACCCTAACAGACAAGTCATGTGGAGTTAGTCCAGTAATGTGTGTGTGTGTGTGTGTGTGTGTGTGTGTGTGTGTGTGTGTGTGTGTGTGTGTGTGTGTGTATGTGTGTGTACTACTCATAAGAGTTATCTCCTAGGAGAAGTAATCACAGAACAAGTGTGCATGATATCAGTATTGTATAACATCAACTACTGCATGTACCCTTTCAGTTTATTTTATGCGATTGGAGTGAAAAGTATTTGTACCTAAGTTAGTATCACATTATGTGTGTACTACTGTAAACTGTCATACACGGTTAATACAGTATGACAAAGTACATCTCTGAAGGTATTTTATTCTCATTTGTAAGTAAAAAATGTCTACTGAGTTAAATACTGTGCAACACATCATTATAATATCTCCATCACAACATGCAACATATCTCACATCAGGTAATAAAGGAGCAGTGAAAACTGATAGAATTTACATATAGCAAGTGTACACTGGTTGGCATCCTCTATGCAACAGTGGCTACTTCTATGCTATTGAAGTCAGCAGATCCATGCTGCTGGAGGCAAATTCTCAGCATTTCTTTGCACAAAATGATAAATGACAATAACTATTCTTCACTATTTATTACTTACAGTACTTTGTGCTAAATGTCATGTAATGGTATATATCATGATACTGGACATGCTCATAAGGAAGTACATCAATTACTGCATGACCTACCCATACAAAAACATAATAAAATATCATAACATGGATCTATGACACTTTTTGTTACCTTTATGTAGCATGAAACATACCAAGATCTGTTGAATAAACCATTCTTGCATGTTATCACAATATTGTAAACAAAATAATAGATGGCATTAAGTATGTGCAATGTATGTAAAGTTCCTTTTAACCTGTGCAATAAGTGACAATACAAGAAATTATATGACAGATGTCAGACAACACACAGACATAACCTGAACATTGTGTTTGAATGCATATGACTTCCATTAATGGGAATACAACACTTGGCCTTTCTATCCCCAATTGTATATGTTACCAGTAAGTCGAATTGTAAACATCAATTCTCTTGGAGAAGTCAATCCTGCCTGTTAGCATTCTCTTACACAATTAGTAGTTATACCTTGCCAAGCAAAGTAATAATCATACCAGAAGTGTGATGAAGTAAATACTTGAAGGGATAACATCAGCAGTGTGTTGGAAAGGTCATATCTCCCCTAAGGGTACTTTTAGGGCTCAAAAATCTTTAGTCACATTTGTGTTCACACAAGTGTGAGTCAGCCATATCATTATCTGTTGGGTAAGCCATTCTTGTCTGTTACTATTATATTATTATATACATGCATTAGCAGATTCAACCCCCTAAATATGCAAGTCCCCATTCTGTAGAGCTGCTTATTAACTGCTGATGCCATGAAAGAAATCTTATATAGAGGTGTCAATGCACACACTTGAAGGGACAATTTCAGTGGTGTGTTTAAAGCCATATGGATTATCTAGCAGGTGATCAAAATCTTCTAGCCAAGTAAATGTTATTCCTATGTTAAATTATTCATATCACATCTGTTGATGGAGCCATTGCTACCTAATTTCAGTTATCTGTTATACAATAACAGTAGTCTGACATTGTTTCACTGCAACCCCTGCATAGGTCCATACCCTATAAAGCTGTGTATTAACTGCTTATACCAGAATAGTACAGGTGTCAGAAAGAACACAATTTAAGGCATGACTTAAGCATTGTTTTTGAATGCTTATGGATCCCCTAAAATGTAGTTTGAAGGCTAAAAATCCTTCAGCTATGAGAGTGTTCACACAAGTGTGAGTCAACCATATCAAACTCTTTTGGCCAAATCAATCTTGTCTGTCACTGTTGTCTTATACACATACAGCACTTCTACACTGCCAGATGTGAACACCTGTCTGCCTAGGTATATCCTCTACAGAGCTGTGCATTAGCTGCTTACACAACAGTTGACATTTTACTACAAGAGTGAGATAGCATATATGCGTATGACATCATCATTGTACTGCAAAACAGATAAGTGGCTGAACATTGACTGAGATTGCTGGGTGAGTCCTCTCCCAATAAAATTGTTCCTCCTGAGTGGAATTGTACACATCTAATTTGTTGGATAAGTCAGTCCTACCTATCAGCACATACACTCTTACTAGCCAGTCATTGCTGTAGATGAACACATGAATATCTCAGTCTACAAGCTAGAAAATTGTCTATTAGCTGCTCACACCACATGTGAAGTCTTACTACAAGTGTGAGACAGTACACATTTGAAGATATGGCATCATCATTATATTGCAAAGGAGAAGTTTAACCTAAAATAGATTGAAATTATTGGAGAAACCCTCTTCCCATGTAAATGTTTTCCCAGTGTGGAAGTACACACACTGTATCTGTTAGATAAGTCAGTCCTATTTGTCGGTATGGTCACACAAACTCTTACTAGTTAGTCATTGCTGGATTCAGATGCCTGCCTAAGCAAGACAACCATGTATTACCTGCTAATACCACAAAAGAAAATTTACTACAAGTGTGAGACAGCACACATTTGAAGGGATGGTGTCATCATTGTGTTGCAAAGAAGGTGTTTGGCCTAAAATGGATTTAAGTTGTTGGGGGAGCCCTTTCCCAGTGCAAATATTTCCCCTGAGAGGAAGTGAATTGTTGAATAAGCCAGTCCTTTCGGTCACTTTACTAACACACACACACACACACACACACACACACACACACACACACACACACACACACACACACACACACACACACACACACTCTTACTAGTCATTGCTGGATTTAAACACCTTCCTGTCTAAGTCCACAATTTAGAGAACAGTGTATTAGACACTCATGCCACAAGAAAATTCTTACTGCAAGCAAGAGAACCATGTATTAGTTGAGTTGCTAACAACACAGAAGACTTTCTATGCTAAATGAGGAGGGCTTACATTACACTCTCTTTTTTAAACTGTAGGAAATGTGAACCTTTAATGTCTGGTGTTTTTGACAAACTGTAAGGATCCACGATTTATGAAGGTGGGGAAAAATAAGACAATAGTACTATATATATATATATATATATATATATATATATATACACATACACACACGCTTATGTATGTATTGGTTTACAGTTTACATTGTTTATTGCAGTGGTATTTTAATTTAAATAATTTTTTATATTTTCCATGGACATTTAAATACCCTAGTTTAGTGCAAAAAGCAAACATATTTTTTTTGTGATGCTAAAAGGATTGACTGCTTCTGACTTATGGTAGTAACTGGGAAACTATAATTTTACTTAATGTATGGAACTAAGTAACAGTTTTATCACGTGAGCTGGCTGATGGAATAAAAAGATGCTTTTTGCATATTTTTCATTTCCCCTACATCATGCACATTGTCCTTTTGATGTTCTTAAGCTGATTTGACTCTTATGTCAATTTCAGTTTAAAAGCCACTCCCACTATTATTTGTGAGGGATCGCAAGATCATATTGTGAAGGCCCAGCCTCTTAAACTTCTGAAACTTAAGTTAACCTTCTTTTCACAAATGAAACCTTAATACAAAACTTTTCCAGTTTAGTAGCTCTTTGATAAAAGGAAAATTAGGTTTTGTTCATAGGTTCACAGGTAGGTATTAGGCTATTGGCCCAAGAGCCTACAGGAGCCTAGCCAACAAGGTTCCCTGGCTTATGCCACCCAAGAAAGTTATTTTCCTGTGCCACTGTCGAGCAGAGACACAGAAGTGATCCCCGGGGTGTCTTTCCTATTTCCCATCCACTCGTCAAGATTTTTCTTGAAGAGTGTTAATGAAGAACTTTGCTTGACATAGATAGGTAGCCTGTTCCAGAGTATGGAAAGTCTCTGGGACAGGAATCTATCCCTCCAGCATGTCCTGTTTATTGTGGTGACAAGGTTTAGATCCCTAGAGCGTGTAGCTCAGAGGGATTGGGATTTCTTTAGGTGTACCATGTCCAACAGCTCTGGGTTTGACATAGCTTTATATGTTAGGCAGAGATCATGTTGGAGAAGGCGATATGCTATGGAGTAAAGCTGGAGTATTTTGAGGTGGTCAGTGTATGGTATTTGTTTGAGGCCAGTAATCCTGTTTGTGAGGTACTTCTGTGGCCTTTCCAGCTGCTGCAGATGTCTTGTGAGGTACATTCCAAAAGGGGCGTTGTACTCTATAATGGATCTAATGAGTGTCGAGTAGAGAGGAACAATGACCTCTTTTTTCCTGGATGAGAACCCTTTTATGATGAGGTGTACCATGTAGAAGGACTTCCTGACTACTGTGGCGATGTGACTATCAAAGGAGAGACTACTGTCCACCTGGGTCCCAAGGTCTCTTATCACGCATTCGGTGTTAAGTAGATTGCTGCCTATGTGGTAGTTCATGGGTACAGAGTTTTTACCAAAGGGGATGACACTGCACTTTTTGGCATTGAGCTTGAGGCCATGGCTCTGACACCAGACATCTGTCTCAGCGAGGCCCTTCTGTAGGATGTCCACATCATTTGGGCACTTGACTATAGCTCCTAGTTTTCAGTCATCTGCAAACTTTATTAGCCAGAGGCCTTTTGTGTTAGCCTGTACTTCAGAGAAGTAGATACCAAACAGGAGAAGACCCATGTTGGAACCCTGTGGTAATCCACTTGTCACTGCTTTGAGGTTATATTTGGAGTCTGCAACTTTTACAATGTGGGTTCTGTCAGTGAGCCAGTTGGCAACCCATCTTGTGACGTAGGGATTTATACTTATTATTTAATTCCAGAATGAGGGATGGTGTCGAAAGCCTTGGCGAGGTCAAGATAGGCTGTGTGAACCACCTTATCCTCATCTACGGCTTTGGTAACTGCCTCAAAGAAGTCGATAAGGTTCAGGAGGCATGATCTGCCTTTCACAAACCTGAACTAGGATCCAGATTTTGGAGGTTATCAATGTCTTTGTTTATGAGTTCCATGATGATACTTTCCATGGCCTTGCAGACCAGGCTCGTCAGGCTAATAGGTCGATAGTTCCCGGGATCAGTGGTGGCTCCCCCTTTGTGGAGTGGGATAACTGTTGCTGTGCACCATTCAGTGGGCACAAAGCCTGATGCGAGGCTATTATTGAACATGGTGCTTAAGTGGGGAGCCAGTTCATTCTGAAGTTCGTGTAAAATGCAGCCTGGGATGATGTCTGGTCCCATGGATGCTGTGTTTTTGGCTTTAGAGAGTGCAGCTTTTACCTGCGTAGTTGTGATTACAGGGACTCTGCATTCTTTCTGTATAGATATGGGCCCTTTAGGGGGTGAGAGGGGGGTAAAGTTAGCAGTGAACCTATCTGCCAGGATGTTGGCAATATCAGTTGGTTCTGTAATTTTCTTGCCTTTGTGCTCTAATTCAGAGCAGATCTGGGTGTTGCCATCGAGATTCTTGACATAGCTATAGAATGCCTTATAGTTGTCCTTGGAATTAGTGGCGATTTTTTTTTTTCGTAGCTAGCTTTGGAGGATCTTATAAGGGATCTCAGCTTCTTACTGAGGCTGACCAGGGAGTTCCTCCACTCATGGGATTTTACTCTCTTTTTCAACAGTTTCTTCCTTCTGTTGTACAGTTTGTTTATGGCAGAGGACCACCAGATTGGCTTCCTTTTTTTGGAGGATAGCGTCTTGGTTCTGTTTGGGATAGCACGATCCATGCACTCGTGTAAGTGCTTATAGAGTGCATTTATGTAGGATTCAGCAGTTATAACTGTATTGTCCATCTGCATGGGTGTCATGAAGTTCACCACTTCTGTCTTAAGAAGCATAAAGTTGGCTTTGGAGAAATTTGTACTGTGGTTTCCTTAATGGGGAGTGGGGGGGGGGATGTGGATTTCAAGGGTGATTAGCTTATGGTCGGATCGGACCAAAGAGGAGTTGACTTCAGGTGTGGAACACCGGTCACTCATGTTGGTAATGACTAGGTCTAGGATATTGTTGCCCCTGGTGGGGGTGTGGATAAGTTGATCCAGGGCATTGGAGTTTATGAATTCCAGAAAGCGTTGAGCTAAGGAGTTTGTACATGCGTAGTTTTCCCAATTAATGATGGGGTAGTTGAAGTTGTCCATTATTAGAGTGTTTGGTTGAACCCTAATATTTTCCAGTACATCAAGAAAAGAGGAGTGGGAATCCTGGGGCATGGTAGGGGATCTGTAGCAAGCTACAATTTGGATTGCAGTTTTTCCCAGAGTTAGTTGCACTTGGATAACCTCAGATGCATTATGCTGAGCAACTAGCCTGGAGGTGTGGATATCCTTAATGAATATGAACACACCTCCTCCTTTGGTGTTTCGGTCCAGGTTACATGGCCGAAAAGTGTGGTATGAGTTATAGCCTGGTAGTGCAGGGGTGCTGTCTGGAGCCTTGAAGCAGGTCTCAGTCACTGCACAGATATTGATGTTCTCCATTTTAAGGAGTGCCTCGAGTGAGTGCATTTTGAGATTTAGACTTCTAGCATTGAGTAGCATTACCCTCGGTTTTTGCTTGCCTGTTCCTGTTATGGTGGTGAATTTGTTATTTGAACCTTGCCTAAAAAAGGCACTATAGGGGCAGCAAAAGCCTTAGCCAGTATCTGGAATCCCAGGGGCGACAGGTGCAGGCAATCTGTGGTAAAGCATCGGGGTCGACCATGTCATCCTAAGCAGACAGATACTGGATCCCCTTAGAATGACACCAGAAGTTTAGCCAATTGTTAAAGTCACTCATTTTATCCTTGTACTGCGGTACCATTCTGGGTGATAGCAGAATGCTACTCAGGGCTAGGGTCATAACTGCCTGGGCTACAAGATCAGAGAGCTCTTCCATGTCTCTTTTCATGTAGTCCAGGGAGGTACATCTCAGGTCATTCACACCAACATGGACAATGACAGAGTCATATTTGTACTTGTTGTGGAGTGACTTGAGTCCGTGGGTTATGTGGCGGATCCTGGCACCTGACAGGCAGCTGACAGTAACCTTCTCCTTGTTTAGCCTGGCGAGTGGGGCATCAGTGTGCCTGACTATAGAGTCACCTATGACTAGTGTGTTGGGTACATTGTTTTGCCTTATTGGCTGTGGTTGAGTGGCACACTGAGTCTGTGGGCTATGCGTCATTTGGGTTGTGTTGTGGGATGGAGGTTACTTGTGTTTCTGCTTTGGAGGTCTCTGTTGCTTAGACAGATTATTGTTGAAAAGCTCTGTGAATGTTTTTGTGTTACTATGTGTGGATTTTGGTGGTGTAGATTTAATGAGACTATGTGATGAGTGTGGTGTGGTGCAAATGTTTACCTTTTCCTCATGACTGTCAAGTTCAGTCTTGGTTGGAGAGAGCTTTACCTCCAGTTTGGCTAGATAAGTGCATCTCTCACAGGTTGTAGTGTTGGGTGGTAGGAGGAGAGGGTTGTCTATGTACATGAGGCAATTTCTACATTGCCTCAAGATGCCCAGATTCATCAGATAGACAGGAGAGAACACTGGGTGCTGACCCTTGGACATGCCTGAATAAAAAACCCTAGATAAGTGTAGAAAGTGATTACAAGAGCTGTTTTTCTCTAAGCAAGTGAGAAAAGTAAGTACAAACATTGTTTTCCTCTAGGTAATGAGGAAGATTGAGTGCTATAGCAATTAATAGGTTATTTAGTGCTTACAAGTTCTGAACAAGTGCTGAGCATGAATAAGCAAATTTAAGTGCTAAAACTAAGAATCTGTATCTGTACTAGACGAGTTACAGGACAGAAACAAGTGCAAATGCAGGCTTTCAAATCAGAAAGTTGAGAGAGATGGAAGAGATTGCCCAAACGGCCAGTAACTACAATTTCTGGGCCAGAACCACTCCTTATGTGGTAGACAGGTTACCTAGTGTTTACCACTCCCACTGATAAGCTAGAAGACTTCCCTCCAACACAGAAAGGCTTGGGGGGCTCAGAAGCTTACATACAGTCCTGGATACAGCAAATCTGTATCTGGAACACTAGTTACAGGAAAGGTAGGAAACAGGCTTACAGTTTTTTTTTTTTGTTACAGAAAAGTAGCAAAAACATTATTAAGAACATTTCATATGCAGTGTAAGCTAACACACTTTAGTATGTAGCAATATTAGACCAAACACAGTTTAAAAAATGCAGTTAAATTAAAAAGGACTAAAAGCAAGTGTAGAAAGTACATATCTCTCAGAATGGCTCTTAGTTTAGATTAGGTATTGACTGCCACATCTTAGCTTTCAAAAACTTCACAGATTACTACATTATCTTGGTCAATGCAAGAGCTGCCTGAAGATCATAGAAAATGCACCTGTTTTTGACGTGACCTTAAATATATGTGAGAATTATAAAGATATTCTGAATACTGATACTAAGCTTCCAGCAGCAGTCCAATTCAGTGAGCATACATGTACATACATCACTAAATATACAGAGGTTCTGTAGACTACAGCTAAAAAACTCACCTGTAGACCAATAAACCATACTTTCAATACAAAGAGGGAATTACATATGCAAAATATTATGCAGACATCCCCTAATATATGCAGCATCATATCATGGTCAGGATGAAAGTCTATGACAACAAAAATACCTGCAGTTAAAACTGAACAAAGACAGAATTAAACCACGTAAGACAGATATTGTGACATACCAATCCCTGAAACATTCTAGTTATTGGGACACCACTGTGAGTAAAGCAGACACAGAAATCATTAGACTCTGTAAGGAGCTTCTGACTGTATCATGTATACTAAGTTAAAAACCATATTGGCTCTTGGCTATGTATGGCAAGGTTATTGTTTGTATTGGAGTGAATAATCTAAGAATGACCTCCTTCTTATGTATGTAAAAGGGTGGATTGTTAAATGTGTTATCATGGAAAAAAGCACATCAGTGAGCTTATCTGAAACAATGTTGGTTTGTGACTGACTATGCAATTGCCTAGTAACAGAAAATGTATTTATTTTTAATTCTGTTTTCACTGTTTGCAGAAAGAAATGGATAGATTGTAGGCAAGAAGGTTTACTTTGATTTATATTTTATTGTTTTACCTCTGATTTTCACTGTTTGTTGTTAGAAAGTGATAGATTTTAATCAGACAAACTCTTCTTCTTTCGGCTTTTCCCGGTTAGGGGTCGCCACAGCGGATCACCTGTCCTAATCAGGCAAACTCTAACGATCCCAAAAGGCCTAGTCATCTATAAATTCACACAAACTGCAGGCAGGCCAATCTACAGCTTATATGAAACAATCTTGTATTGGTATGTGATTTGCAGATCTTTACTGTTATAAAGAGCTGCAATTGTGAGGTTTAGTGATATGTAAAGAAAATCCAGCATTTATGTGACTGACATAGCTGTTAGGTCAGAGTGACGATTTTACTGTACTTAGTTTAATATTTAGTTGCATATTCTTTGTTTGGTTTTTCTCATAGATGAGTTAAAATCTCTTGGAATTCTATGGCAACTGATTTTTATTATTCTTTTGTTTTAGAAATTTTTATCAATTTATAGCTGAAAATGGATTCTTTAAATGAATATACCTTTAATGATATACTAAAGCACAGGTATCTTGTATGGTTTACTAAATGTTCACTGCGAGCCACTCGCTCTAGTGAGCTAAACCTCACTAGAGCGACAACAATAAATAAATAAACAACAATAAATAGTACATGCTGGAGGGATAGATTCCTGTCACAGAGACTCCCCATGTTTTGGAACAAAATTCCTAACTATCTAGGCAGAGCCCCTCACTAACACTCTTCAAGAGAAACCTTGATGAGTGGATGGGTAACAGAAAATACACCCCTGGGATCACTTCACTGGCTGTTCTTGACAGAGGCTCTGTTAATTAATAAATGGGGCGGCGAAAGCTGACACACTCTGGCTAGGCTTATAAATGCCCTCGGGCAGATAGCCTAGTACCTACCTATGAACCTATGTATATTAAAGGTAACACCTGATAACACCGGTGATCTGTGTTTCTCATGTAAGTTGGATGATTTACTTGACATTATCAGTAGTAAATCTAGACTTACAGACAATGATTGCACTTGTGCAACTGCAGCATCTTGGAAATCTGTTGTTACATATATTGACCAAGTGTATGAGATAAATAACATTAGGCAAAGTGCAACTACAACACAGTTAAGGAAGAAAGTGTCTATTGTCAGTAAAGATCAATCAATACATATTTAGCAAGATACTACTGATGGCAACTTTGGAATTCAGGATACAAATATTCAGCAATCGGAAGATTCAGAGCATGTAAAAGAAAAGGAAAGGAAGAAAGCAAGACGTTCACAACAAGTAAGGGTGAAAACGAAACTGATTAATGTCGATGATGCAAACAGGATATATAATAAAAAGGACACGGCTTTGTTATGTAACACACAGATTACGGGAATGGTAACATTGTTCAGTCAAAAAACCTTCAATCTAAAAAAGAAGGTATCATTTTTTAAACAGAGAAAATAGAAAAAAGAGGCAAGGGGCAGGGAAAAGGAAGAAATCGAAATTGAACTTGGAAGGACTGAAGACCATTACTGTAAGAAAAAAAGAGGAGAAAGACAGAAGTTGAGAAAGACAGAAGTTGACAATGTGGCTCAAGCTGTGGATGTACAGAGTCAACCGGATCAGAACTGTATGATTACAAATGTAATAAGCAATGAAAACAGTGGGATTAATAAACCTAATGGTGATGAAGATCATTCCTTTGTAACAATTTATAGAACAGATATTATTGAATTAGAAGTTGGAGATTCTTCAGATCTGGTCAGAAACAATATACTTGTAACTGGAGATACAGTTTATTAGAGGAAGTGATACTTACATTTGCAGAGAATATAACGAACATTGAATAGTGTTATGCTTGCCAGGAGCAAAAATACAGGATGTAAGAAAGGCCTTAGAATGCCTTAATGCAAGGAAATATGGAGCTGTTTTTATTCATGTTGGCACAAATAATCACATCTGCAAGGACTGTCTGACTGTTTGTAGGGAATATAGCCTAGCTTGTCCAGCTTGTACATGTGTTTGGATGTATTTTTCACAAATCACATAAAGGACCATCAGGTGAGCATGAATGAAAAGATTCTTTGTGGTAAATACCTACATGAAAAATGTCCTATTGTATTAAATGGAAATGTGTAGAACATTAACCAGAGAAATACTGCACTAAAGTAAGACCAAACACTAAGAAATATAGTAAAATCCTTTAATGAATTCACAGTTCCATGCTTTTATCCTTAGAGCAGTGAGGACTTCAACAAAACTGACAGAAATCTTGCAAATTACCATTAAATTGCATTCTGAAAGCCATGTGATCAAACGTTATGTGACAACATCACACTAAAAAAGCATGTTTGCCTATACAGTATGTGTAAAAAATAAATAAAGGAAGTGAACACCAAAAGAAATAATGTGAAAATATGTGAACATTTTGCATTTTATCTTGTACAGGATTAAAATTTACAATTTTGCAGCTCTCAATTCAGTATGCTGGGCATTGTTATACTGTCTAAGCTTAGCTGCCATATTGGTTCCCTGTACTTAATCCTGTTTTTTCAGGGACTGCCTCTATTATTAATGGGAACATTCTCCAAAACAAAAAACGTTAAAGGTCTTACATTGTGTACATTTGCATCTTTTTGCTAACAATATCATGCATGTGCTGGTAAATTTGCCTGTTTAGTGTTTTTACAGTTTTTTCCTATCTAAAAAGAGGTGCTTGACAAGCAGCTGGTCACATATATAAGACCAGTACTCCCACAATTAAAATGTTTACTAGATGTGTAGGTTTTGTTATAGGCAGGAATAGTAATTTTGCTGTCTTATAAAATATACTCCGTCTGGTGGCAAAACCCACACTTGTATGCTCCCTGTTTGTTAGTTGTGGTGATGCTTTCCACCCATCTTTCAAACCTTTCTTTAAAGTGTTTGTTTCTTTTGTATGTTATATTTCTTTAAAGTTGCTGTTTCTTTTGTATGTTATATGTGGTCGATCACCCAAATATCCTGCCACTTCTGAAAAGTGAGAAAATATGTGGCAATTTTTGTTCAAAATGTTTTTGTGTCTCCAAAGTTATTGTTGTATTTTCATATCATTATCTTCTCATATTTTGTACTCTTGGACTTCCTAGAAATAGTGTAGTCCTTCCCTTGTCCTACGTTTAGTAAATAGTTTGAGTCACAAGCATTTGTTATTTATTCTTGGATGGTTTCTAAAAGGTTCGTATGGCAACCACAGTCTAAAAACATACCATAGAGGTTATTGTTGTCTTTGATGAATGTGTCCTAATCAGAAGTCATGCATGCCTGCCTAGCATGGTGGCCCTTCATTAAACACTTCTTTTCCAGAATAGTGGGGTGGATACAATAATAATGACAATACAAGCTGCAAATATTTGGCTTATTGCACAGATTTAAACACATTTTTATCTCCAACCTCTTTTTTCTTAATGTGACATCTAAGAAATTACCTGTAGAAGCATGGTGTGTGAATGACAAAAAGGGAGAAATGGTTTGGATGTGTTTTAAAAATTCAATTAACTTGTCCATTGTGTCAGACCTCAGTATGCCTATGTTGCCCAGGAACCTGGAATAACTAAGCCAACAATCAGCACATGGAGAGTTAAAAATGTAGTCCTTCTCTCAAGTTTACAACACCATGTTAGCATATATGGGGGTACATGCTGTCCCCATTGCTACCCCCTGACTTTGTTTGTAGAATTCTCCTTTGAAGAACAGGTAGTTGTTGTCTAACACAATTTTCATGAAGTCATGAATCAGCCTGATATCTGTGTTGGATAATATGTTACACAAGCAATAATGCCTAGCAGGATGTGTGTTATTGTGTAAATAATGCACACCCAGAGGTGCTCTGAGGTCTGACACCATAGGTGGAGGGCCTCAACTTCCCTAGAGGGATGCTATTTACACAATAACAGACAGCCTGGAGGGCTTATAGAATGGGCTGTATGCATACCTCTCAACCTGCTAATATCAAAAATCTGGACAAAGTCCCATGAAAAGCAGGTCCAACTGGCCAGAAATCTGGACACTGATTAAAATAAAATTTGCATACATAATTATGTAACCCTGCCACTCCAATGGATTTGTGGGATACCAACATTTAAATGCAAGTGGACGAACAAACAAAATAATAAACAACAAATATCCTTCAGAAAAAGCAAGCTAATACAACACCTATTATACTAACAACATTCTAAGTTTATAAGAACAATTTTCTAAATCTATCCCAACTTTTGGGTCTCCCCCCCCCCCCCATTATTTAAGGCTTTATGCAGATTTCTTGTGTTAGGAAGTTGAGAGGTGTGGTCCAAAGTCATAAAGTGACACTATTGCTTTGCTTTGCATCTTTGTTTAACGGTTGAATAACATTTCCATCAAACGGCTAAACATCTAACCCTAACCATCGAATGTTCATTCAATGAACATTAATTTCAGCAAATGGGAAACTAACTAGTTGGTCAACAGTTTCTGTCTTCCCTTTTCCCCACTGTAGTGTGGTCTCAGAGTTGGTATATATAGTTAGGGGGGTGTGGGGGGAGAAGCCTCCCACCTGGCTAGGTTTGAAATGCTGTGTTTCGTGAGATGGGGAAGTGTTGGCTAACTAGTTACTTTTCCTGGTGAAAAAAATGAATGTTTGCTGAATGAATGCTCGATGGTTAGGGTTCAATGTTTAGCTGTTTGATAGAAATGTTATTCAATGGTTAAACATAGACCCCTTTGCTTTATGGTGTGGCTTCTGAAGGTCCAGGGTTCAAGCCTTGTTGCATTTTTTTTTTGGGGGGGGGGATTGGTATAATGGTAAAAGTGTTTACCTTTCAGATACCAGGTAAACATTTGATTTTCAGCTTTGAAATAGAAACTGGCTAGGCTTAATATGGTCCAGAGTGGCAACCAGTTTAGTATTCACCTATGAAAAGAGGAGTTAATGATGGATTTATGTATTATGGGACTAGCAAAAACATTTTCTCCATGCATGCTAGCTTAAAGGATGCTTTATCATAAAGCACTCCTCCAGTACCAACTTTAGCACAGACATGACTTTCCTTATAAACAGATTACTATTCTAACATGTCTGCTCTCACCCCAGTTAACCTATATCCTTGATCCCCACACTGTTCTCTTGGTAACCTAGGAAAGAGCTAAAGTGCATTTGTTTCCATTCTTTTCTAACTTTATGTTTTTGTAATACTTCAGAAAAGGCAGCTGACCTCCCTATATTTCTATAGCATTTACTAGGAGAGTAAGGGAGAATGAAATAGACTTGTATATAGATCTGGATTAAAATCTCGCTAGCTATGAAGGATCACTAGTAATTTGCACAATGGTCAATCCACAAATAAAGTGAAACAACTACAATGTTAAGCCTAGCATAATTCCACAAATGCATGATGCACCAGTGCTCTTTACAGTACAAGTCGTTCCTCGTTCCCTTAATCTGTTTCTAATAAGAGTTTCTGTGCTATATATTTTAGATGCTGAAAAATTAAAACAAAAACAGCAAAAAAGTATAATGAGACTATATAATACATTTCTGGAAAAAATGCAAAGCATATCTGAACAGCAAAAGGATGAAGCTTGCAATTTTTGCAAAATATGTTCTCTGGTCTGCATATTATTATTTCATAAAATGTAATTCACTCATATGCCTGTTATTCTTCAGTATATTTTATTTCAAGTAATTCAACATTTCTTCAATATGTGTGAGGTTATAATAAAGTCTGGTAGGCATGGGTATGGCTGTTTCTTACTTACCTTGAGGAGAAAGTAAATTTCCTCATCGTGCAACCAGCGGACACGGATGGGCGGGGGGGTGTGTGATATCAGTCTTAGTCACTCTGCAGAAGGTTGCTAGGCAACTAGGCTAGCTGGTATTCCACTACTGCTGCTATTTTCTTCTACCCATATCCAATCCCGTCTGAGTATTGCATTCGCCTATCCAGTACCATTAGTCTTCGTTATGATTTGACAATGTCATCTCACAGACATAAGACATCAATGTGGCATCCTCTTTTATTGGCTGCAGCAAGTCGCGGGTGGGGTGCGGCCGTAAACAAGTTTTTTTTTTTGTCTCATGATGCTGATGTCATCACACATGCCCTTGCACACTGATGACTTTGCAGGATACAGTGGTGATGCATGATGAAGTCAGCGGTAAATAAAAACTGTAAATAAAAAAAAAAATAAAAAACTCAGATTTGAAAAGGCCACTCTGGAATTTGTAGCACCCTCTTATTTTGCCTTCAAACCTGGGAAATTCTGAGGAATTCACTACAGTTGAGAGGTATGGCTATATGTTAAATTGTTTTGCATTTTTTTTAAATTACTATATGTATTTTTTAAATATTTTTGATGTAAAAATATTTCCTCCGCCTAGTGTTTCAAACTTGCTGTAGTATATGCAACTGTTGTTGGAGGAAGAATTTTCCATTCTAAAAATGTCTACACACATACTTTTTGTGCCTCTCACACACACACACACACACACACACACACACACACACACACACACACACACACACGCACACGCACACGCACACGCACACACACACACACACACACACACACACACACACACACACACACACACACACACACACACACACACATCTAAAAGCACTGTACATTTAAAACACTCATGATTAAACACAGTTCGTAATGCCAGCCATTAAAAGTTTGATACCTGAATACCACTCAACTGTCCAGATTTTTTCAGAATGTCCAGATCTGTACTTTATTTTTTTTGGCCTGTTCCTCATCTCCTCATAACTTTTTTGACTTGCTGGCAAATCATTAGGTGTGCTGAAGTCACTAAATAATGACTTTCATTAAAGTTTCAGACTTCATCTCCTTCAGAAAATACATGCTAAAATTAATTTTGTTATTCTAAGTACTTTCTAGTTTTACAAGAACAATATTTAAAATCTGTTCCTAGTTTTGTGCCTTTATCGCACCATTATTTTAAACTTTGTCCAGATTTATTGAGCTACGAGGATGAAAGGTATGCCACTGCAGCCACTACACAATCTCTCTCACTCTCTCTTCCACTTTCATGCACACAAGCACACATACACTCTCACATTCAGACAGAAACACACACACACACACACACACACACACACACACACACACACACACACACACACACACACACACACACACACACATATATTTTTTACATTATCTACACATTTTAATTTTATGCTCGCTAAACAGCAAAATAATGGTGGCCATCACCTATCTTACAGTCTGAGCTCCATGGCAGCTTAATATACTGCCATGAAGTGTCAGACTCATTTTGTAGTGGACATTACCAGTAGCGGACATTCCCAGTACATTAACACCCTGCTGGAGAAAATGCATTCTCCAGTCAGGGTTTGATGTACAGTTTGCTCATTCTGTAAAGTGGGTTTGAGCGTCTTCAAATAACTCCATACCTTCATGGTGTGTTATAGCCTAAAATAAGTCAACATCTATAATGATGAAAATTTGGTCCTTCCTGAACCATTTTTGATCAACACCACTTAAGAAATTCCAATAATCTTTTAAAAAATAGGTACGCTTTGTGATGAATTGTTTAAACTTTCTGTCAATAAATACAGCCAGTGGATATGTTTTTGAACCCGCAGCTGCCACAATGGGTCTCAGGGGAGAAGCTAAAATAGACCAATATGATTCTGGTACACCAAATATTGAGGAGTTTTTTCAACACATAAAAATTCATATAGTTCTTTAGTGATAATGTTGTATGAAAGAAGATGCAGGTTAATATTGCTTCTGGAAACTTGCATGTATTTATCAGAGTTAACCAAAATGTTATACATATGAGCTGAATAGTCTTGGTTGTCCATTATTACCAGCCCCCCTGCCTTTATTGAGCTTCATAAGTACAATGGATCAGTTGTTGACTAACTTGTGTAATAAATCAATTTAATCCAGTGCGAGGTTTTTATACCCATTTTGTTTCCATCTTAGGAAATTCCTGATGTCTCTTTCACATGATGTTTCGTAGAGTTACCCATCTGGGTGGGGGTGGGGGTTTAATGGACTCTTCTTTTCACAAATCAGAAGTATATGTTACTCTGGGTGCATCCTTAAAAGTAATTGCCAGGTTCACTTTCTTGTATACAGTTTCAAGTCAATGAGTACATCTGCATTCCAGTCATCTTACAGGTGGTAGGTCTAAATGGACAACCTGGGGGTCAGACTACTCATTGTTGTTGGTTGGAAATGGTTGAGAATGTTTGTCAGTGGGGTTTGGTATGATTGAATCAGAAATTCCTTCGTTCTTATTGAGAACAGCATCCAAGCCCAGTTTTGGGCGCACATTTTTTAGACAGGATGGGGTGAACTTGTCAAGACAAGTGAAGAAATTTTTTGCAGCAGATAACTTGCAATATTTGATTAACAGAAAACTACATTTTTGCCAGGTCAGAAATTTAACAGTTCACAGATAGCAACATTTGATGCATCTCTGATGGTTGCTGATGTTAGGAGCATTAGTATAATAAAGTTATGTTTTTACTGGAAAATTTGGTATATTCCCACAAGATTGATGTTGCTATTGTTTGTGAAACATGGTTAAAGGACAGACTGGAAACCAGTTCTGTCAGGGTATAAATGTTTTTACTGTAACAGACATTTTAACAAAAAATTGGGTGGATAAGCACACAATAGCGCATATTTGTATTCAGTAAACATTTGTACATAATGTGTAGAGCCGTACAAACATGTTAAACATCATGGCATGCTAATTACTGCATAAGCACCTGAACTGTATGCTAATCAACTAATAGCAGAGATATTAGACAAGCTATAAAGCAATCGTGTATGTTTAGTGTCGCCTTCTGCCTGGTACTCCGTAACCAACTGGAATACAGCCATGGAAACTGCACTGGAAAGAAGGAATGTTAGGAGCTGTTGCTGTTCTTCTGCATGTGTGAGTGCAACAGGCTCAGGTCTATGCTGCTGCTGCTGCTGCTGATAGACCTCAGGCAAGGAGGAGAAGATTATTTAGACCCCATTTAACTTGTCATGGTCTGCATGAGATGGAAATAGTAGAGCACTACAGGGTGGATAGAGACAGACTCCAGGAACTCTGCAACCTCTGTCATCCTCAACTGAGAACAACAAGGGTAAACTGAGGGGAATCAATATCTGAGGAAACTGAAATATGTGTAGCACTTAATAGTAGCTATAGGAACCTTCCAGAGACCAACAGGGGACATGCTGGATGTGTCACAGGCATCAATATCCAGGATCCTACACCCGTTCCTGGATGCTATGTTATAGCATGCCAGTGACTATATATTTCCCCTGTACCCCCAAGGACAGAGCTAGAACTATGCAGGAGTTCTACCCCATAGCACACTTCCCTGAAGTCTTGGGTGTGATAGACTGCATGCACATTGAGATCAAAGCACTACCCAGGGAAGAGGGAAGGGTCTACATTAACAGAAAGGGGTTCCACTCCATTAACCAACAGGTTGTGTGAATGCTAGGGGAATCATCCTGAATATGTGTGCTGGCAACCCCAGCAGTTATCATGACTCTCAAATCTGGCACACCTCACATCTGTACCAGAGGCTTTCCAATGGTAATGTCCTACAAGGCCATTTACTTGGTGATGCCGGGTATGCACTTGAACCATGGCTGATGACTCCCATCAGAAATGAACATCCACCACTGAGGAATGCTATAGAAAGGCACCCATTCAAATAAAGAAATATCATAGAGCATGTGTTTGGACTGTTGAAGTCATGGGTTTGGTGTCTAGATACATTGCGAGGGGGGAAGGTCTGCAGTACAATTCCAGTACTTGTACCGAAATTATCATAGCCTGTGCTGTCCTACACAATATCATCCTGGGAAAACAACTGCAGCAGGAACACCAAGGGCTAAGAGCAAATGTTCCACCACCACTGACAGTGTCACCACATCCACACAAAGGTGTGGAGTCAGAAGGGGAACCCCCCAGCTGCTGTGGGTGTAAGTAGATTTAGACATGCACAGTATACCTTGCTCTGGCCAAGAGGCAATGGATAGGGCACATGCTCAAGGGGTACACCTTTCATCCTATTTACATACATAGAGTAATATTGACGTCACACAAAGCTGACAACCTTTACCTACCCATGTAATTGCTGTTTACTGCAAGCATCAGACAGAGTCATCCCCAAATGACAACAGTTGTAACTGCAGGTCTATCAAGGTAAGTGCTGAAACTGTAATAGAAAAATAAATGTGTAAAAATATGAATGAATGGCAGATACCTACGTACTGTTACTTATAAATGTACCTAAGTAGAATGTGTGTGAGTTGTCCAGCAATGATGTCATTTTATGACTGACTGACTTCTGTAATATATATTTATGAAATTTAACAACTAGCATGCCTTAGGCATCTAAAATATTCGGTATAGAAAGATCAGTACAAAGTCTACTTATCCCTACATTCTCACAGGTGGAACAATAAGTATGACTGCAGTGTCAACGATTTCAAGGTAGGAATCACAACACTAAAATACTATAACAATTCAGAAAAAAATTCCAAACTGCATCACCAATACATATCTTAAGCACTCAGTCAGCTATCATATACATATGTAAACCTGAATCAAAAAAATAGAAATAAGGTGATGGGGCAGTTACCATAATTTGCAGAGGGTGGGGGTGAGGGGGGCAGGAGGCCAAGGCTGACACTAAAGTCGTGAGTGTGTGCTAGTAAGGAAGACAGGCAGGCAGGAATGTAGATGATATCAAAGGGCCACTAAGATAGAATGGTGTGCAACCCTTATTAATGCTTCATGTAGCTGGTATGTGTGGGGGTCTGTATGGGCACTCTTTGTGAAATGTGCGTGTGAGTGTCTGCATGAACACAGCCAAGCCTGTGTATTGCAGTACGTCCTGGCATGATGGACAGATATGAGCTGTGCATGGTAGAGGTATCAGTTCAGCATCATTGCATCCAGATTCAAGAACTGACTCTGCCAGGAGTTGCACTGGCATGTCCACGGCTATGGTCAGATGTGGTGGTGCTACCTGGATGTGAGGGATATCTACTGGATGAGCTCTCCTGATAACTATATCTAGGTTCACTACCCCATAACCTACCATGTCTGGGTGAGGACACCTCAAACACTGACACAGCAGTGGAAGTAGTGCCACTACACAAGCAGGATTGGGCACAGACACATCAGCTAACACCAGATAATGTTGTGGCCCTACACCCATGTGGATACTGCCCCCCCTCCCACTCGATGTTCCATCACAGACACTGCCCATTCCAGTGTGGCATTCATCTGATCCACTGAAATGTCCACATGGTAAAGGCAGTCATGCATGTCAAATTTTGCCATATCTAGAACCCTAACCATGTTCTTGGAAGCCCTAGTGGAACACACCTGTGCCTCCATGATGGACCTACACATACATCAAGTGATACACCAGCATCAGGTGGGGGATGGACAACAGGCTCCTGAGCACCCCTACCAACCCTCCTACATGGTACCTCATCCACACTTTGGCTATGGCCAGAGTCAACTGGCACTGAAACCAGAGTAACCACACTATCTTGATCAACCATGTTACTGTCAGCCTGTCCACTATCTGAGTGCTCAGTGGAATGGGTATGTGTACATATACTGGCCTGGCTGTGTATGAAAGGAATACTGAAGACATATGAGTCACAACCTCAGTGTCAGACTGCACCTCTGCACCCTGACACCGTGCCTCTGATTAGCCACCATTGTCATCAGAGCCTACTGAAACTCTGACATTAGGTGGTAGGAGTCCTACACTTCCACTGTCAGGATCACCTGTGACAATAAACAACAAAAACCAGGAATGAAGTTAATACTTAGCTAAATATTAACCCAAAATATTTGAAGAAAAGTAACATGGGTCACATAATTGCAGATGGTACAGCAATACAGACATTCACTACAACCTCCTCACACATACAGATAATATATCTAAATAATGCTTAGCAATAAAAAATAAACATTTGCTTACCATGTACAGATGTCTCAAAATGTTGCAGGGAGGATGGGCCTGAAAGAAATGAAGCAATGAAAGGATGGCAATTAAGTATCACAAAGGGAATAACACTGGGACAGTGAGTAAACAATCGGCTATATACCCTGGAAGAAATAGATGTACCCGAAACTTGTCTGAGCTATCCCACTCCCCCACTCCCATGTCTATTGCCCCACTCTCTTCTATAACTATGAATTATCAATAGGTATGGATATAAAATATGTATCACAAACAGTAGCAGCCAAATTGTATTTTAGTCTATCTACAAGCCAATATAATGTTGCCATATGTAAGCCTACATGGAATCTGCTTCTGGGACACACGTGTCCTTCCAGCCACATCAGCATCAACATCAATCAGGTAGTGTGAAGGCTCCTCTGTGCTGTCAGGATCTTTGACAGTGGACAGGAACTCCTCCTTTGGTGTCAGTGATGGCTCAGCAGCAGGACCACTCCCCCCATAACCAGACGTTCTTGAGTGACTGCAGCCACCTTCCTTTGTGCAAATGAAATTATGTCAGTGTCCTGATACTGCAGCTGCTCATTAGTGCAGCCATGACCACCAACAGCATTAATATCAGTGACTAACTGGCCCCAAATGTCCTTTCTGGTAGTCATATCTCCCCGGCCCCTCTCAAGTAGAAAGGCTGCATGGTGCCTCAGAGCCTGGATGATGACCTTATTCTCAGCCTCACTAAAAAGGAGTTTCATACATTTTCTGGCTAGAGTGCCATAATCCTATGTGACATAGAGCAAAGAAGGACAAAACCCTTAATAGCACATAAGTAATGTATGTTTTCCAAAAAAAAAAAAATAGTCAGGCTGTTTACCCACAGCTAACATAAAGCATTTGAAACACAATTCTCATTTAGGACAACAGAATGGTAGGTGCCCCCTCCCCAACACAAAAGAAAAGGTTTGTACAAACCCAGAAATAGCACATAAGTTATGTATGTTTTCCAAAAAATAATTGGGCTGTGTAGCCATTGTCAACATAAAGCACTTGAAACATACTTCTCATTTAGGACAACAGAATGGTAGGTGCCTCCCCACCTTCTTACTGTGTTGAAGAAGCGGATATATATGATTCTTTCCTAATTCCCTCCTGAAAATTCCTGGATTACTTATCATTCCTTTCTCCCTCTGCTTGCCACCCCATTTCACCACTTTCCTATCAACCCCATTTTCACTTTACATGTTTAATCTGGTCAAAAATTAGAGTCACACACAAGACACATGGCCAGAAATGTCCCATAAAGAACTCTTCACTTTTTTGTCCCCTGCATTTGTGTGGAGTTTGGCATCATACAGCAATACTGAGTGGTGGTGAATAGATATTCATGTCCTGTAGCAAAACCTGGTGAGTTTTTGCTATCAGCCACACTTATCTCCACATAATACTGCTTAAAATCACTACGCTAGAGGAATACAGAGTTAAAGCAGAGTAAAAGCACTACTTTGAAAAAGTTACTCTGACAGTTCATTAGACTGCTGGATATAGTAAAGCATAACTTCCTGTGTGGAGTATTGCCATAAATGACGTCACTGAAGATTTTTTTTTTTTTACCCATAGGCTTCGATTCCAGATGCATCTCACATTATTTCTTAGTGTGATGTTGTTTGTGTATATGTCTAATCACCCACATTTTAACATTTGCTACCGATATGAGTTCTCATGGAGATATACTGAAACTGTCCAAAAAAGTATGTGAAGTGACATCCATCCCCACAACTATGAGATATTTATCCAACTTTGCTCTGCTTGTAATAAGCCTGTTGTCCCTCTCCTAACCCCTATGTCAGTCATTTCATGCTACAGAGCATGGCAGCTTAATAATGTGAACAGACCAAAAGCATGTCCATGAGTATCACATTACACAAAACATAATTTGTATGTCCATCTCTCCTTGTATGCACCCCTTCACTCACACCTCTCTTTACGTATGTGTAACTTTTAGGCTGATAGATGTACAGGTCCTGTCATGGCTTCTACATACTAACATGACTTTGCTGATGGAAAATACAAACAATGTTACTTTAATTCAATAAGGGATTGTCGCTCCTGCAAGGATTTAAAATTGGCTGTAGAATTCCCTTTGTGTCATGTTCATGTGATGGATGAAATGTTCATCTAATATGATGTGTAAACTATCCTTACTATAAAGAAGCATACTGCACACACTTTTCAGGATATCCTGCCCTACACAGTTACCATATCTGCTGATTCATACTAATCATTTCAAAAGATGTACCACACCTTGTCATTTGTAACAAGCTATACACAACTAACTTGTGATTTGCAATGAAGCCTACTAAACAGATACTTTTTGTAGAAGTGTATTGAAGTACACATTTCTAACTTTAGAGTAGCCATTGATAGCCACATTTGCAGTTCTGATCACACTTACTTAGCTAATGACATTGTGACACCATTTGTAAAAATAAAGAGAATCATCTGGATTTGAAGCCTGACTCGTCCATGGTCTGACAAGGAGCTCACTGTTTTAACATCCTGTGCCACCGAGAAAACAAGCTAAGTGGTACATTTTCCACATTCAGTACTATCCAGAGTGCTGAGAGCTGCACATCAGTGCTGATTCTGTTTGCGTGAAGGAAGGTGCACTACATTATATTTTTCCTCTTTTCCTTATACAGAGAACTATGTTTGATTGGTGCTTAACTCATTACATCCGATTGACACCTCCAGGTGCACCTGCAGCTAACTCCTACTGATGCCGCTAGGTGTCAAATATTGCTTGCTCATATTTGCATCAATAATTCCAAAACCATGTTATGTACAGGTTTTTGAAATATTTCACCTTAAAGCTTACACAATGGCAAACTCAACTAACTGCATTAATATTTGACCTCTGTTTAGTGCAGGTAAACAGATATTACCTGTTGTTTTTATGATATTAATTTATATAGATATACTTTCACATTTTTCTAAATATCTCAACAACCAAGTAACACAGACAAAACTCCTCATCCTCATACGAAAGCTCTCAGCTAGATGAATAAAGTGCTGCTGACAGTACGTATGTAACTTGCGTGGTTGCTGAGATATTGTAAGTTGCTTACAAAATATTACAAATGCAACAGTTGCTGTGTTTAGTGTGACTTATAAAATTCATTTTAAGACATAGAATATAAAGAATACTACCACTATAAAACTAGTTTGTGCTGAAGAGTTTGACATTTATACTTCCTTCATAATCACTACGGTTCCAGGGATAAGAACATTTATTTGAAATGTGTGGACATAATTTGATTCTCTCAAAAGGCTTAGGCTTGGCCCATTGGAAGTTACAGTGAAAACTTTCTGAGTTCCATTGGAGTGAATGAGTTAACGTTGCACAAATGGGGATGTCAATGCCAATAGTTATTTATGGAATAAAATTTGGGCAATACATTGCAAAGACAGACTACAGCATTCACATAATACTAGCTGCCAGCACTTTCTCCTATAACATATCTTGCAAGCCCGACACGTGAAACATTCACAACAAACAGATATATTTTTCAGTTAACCCCCAATCAGGTCAGTTACTGTATGTCCCTATTTGTGTATAGTTTGGCAATGAGCACCAGTGGACACTGCTGCTTCACAAGTCCAAGTCCAATTCCTCAGGTTCAAATCACAGATGCATTAACACTTTGCCATCATCCGCACAAATCAGCTTCTCGCCGATGCACTTTGTGAAGTGGTGTTTAGCTGTCTAACACTGGTTACTGGTCTGTAATCCTCCAATACATGGAAATGCATTCATATACACAAGAGAAGGGCAGTGACTTGTGCTTGACTGAACATATACTTTCTGATACTCATGCGTGCCATGCAACAATACACTTGCAAATTATATATCAGTTCTTGGGCCATTGTTAAACAGACTCCAGAATTACAGAGCATTGTTACATTTGCTATTGGTTTATTGTGACAGTGGACCTTAGTCATCCATGATCTTATCCCATTGGTATTGTCAGTAATTTGTATTAATGCGGACATACCTTCATGTGAATATGAAAACACATATCTCCAACATTGCACTACTGGTATTTCCAAAGTGTATCTTTTTGTGTGATTGTTATCTGCACAACATCCTGAGAAACAGGTACGTCTGTCTCACTTCTGCAATATGCATTCATGACAGCTTCTTTCACCTAGGTTGCCAGGATGCATTTGTATGTACTTTTTGCAAACTGCAAACACACAATCATATCACAAGTCCTGGCTTTGCACACAAGTGTCATAACAGTGTATGTTAACTGTCACACTATGACGATGTCATCCTCTATAAAGTGTACTGTGACAATATTAAAGTCTGACTTCTGGGGTAGTGTGAGTGTTAAGTACTGTTCTCTCTTGCTTGTGTATTTAGATAGAGCGGGGTTCTAATCTCATAGTAGGCAACTTGTGGGTAGCATGAGCTCAGGGCTCTCAATCAAATAGCATTCAGATGATAATTTTACACTGGTATATAACTCAACAGCAATTTCATCCATCCATCCCAACATCCTCTCTCAGCATACACTGATGATGTCATCCTCTACAAAGTGCACTGTGACAGTGTTAAACTTAGATGTCTCTATTGGTGCAAGCATAAAGTACTGTGTTTTTGAGCTTGTATAGATAGGGGTTAGGGGTTCTAATCTTACAGCAATCTACTTGTGTTCATTCAACTATCAGTCTGGAGACAATTTTACACCAGGATGTGAGTCCACATCTGACAGTCCTCCTAAACATCTTGTTCTTGGCATACACTGATGATGTTATCCCCTATAAGGTGTACTCTGACAGTGCTAAATTAAGACCTGTGTGTTAGCAAGAGCATTAAGTACTGGCTTCTCGAAGTTCTGTAAATAGATAGATATGTTGTTTAATCTCACAACAGTCAAACTGAGTGCAGGTGTGTACATTCAACTATCAGTCTGGTAATGATTTTACACTTGGATGTGAATCCACAGCTGTGTCAGACACTTCTGCCAAACATCTTCTTCTCAGTGCACACTGATGATGTCAGCCCCTGTAACGTGCACTCTGACATAATTAAAGTCACACATCTGTGGTGGTGCTAGTCTTAAATTGTATGGAATCCAGCTTATATACCTACACAGGTGTGATGTTCAAATCTCCCCTAAATCAACTTGTGTGTGAGTGGTTGGGGATTTATTACAGTCACTGTATGATAGTTTCAATCTCTTTTCATTTGACTCCCATTCAGGAGAAACTTTTATATAGCCCCCTGAATCCAACATCCAATGTTTCCCTCCACATAACATCCTTTTTGTAGAACACTGAGAATGTCATCATCTTAAAGATGTGTACGCACACATTGTGAAACAAAGTCCTTCCATCACCCTCTGCAAGCCATCTCCAGACCACTGCAAGTGTGACTGCTAATTCTGACATGGGGTGGTGCTCATGTCACATATGGACAGAGGCAGTTTGTATTAAATCAAACACATACACACACACACCTACTATCTTCCATCACATAGTTAAAGTGATTTGTGTTTAAATGGTATAATAATGGCTAGGATTTTATGCGTTCTTGACTGTTAGCTAGTAATGTCGTATGATCCTATGAACATTGCGCATTTCAATGTTCTTGTCATCCACATGTGCTATGTTGAGGTGTGGATATACTGTACTCCTGCAACAAATCTGTGATATGAGTCACTGTATTGATGGCTGCAGCTACTGCCATTTGGTTACATGTTCCTTCCATAACAGCTGTAGTAATATGACTCCTGAGAACTATGGACATTGGATGATGCTATGTATATTGTTGCCTTACTAAGGCATATGTTCTGATAGTAGACTATATCCACATTCTTTACAGTTCTCATTCAACCATCAGAGTGTCAGCTGCAGTATGGCACATGTGTGCATGTGTATGCCTAGCATCCAGAAATGTTATAACACACAGCAATATTATGTCATCATGATTACACGGGCACATACTCCTGGGTTCATCAACTTGTTATAATGCTGTTATACACACAAACATATGGCAAGTTCAGATTCACTTGCAACCTTGGTGAATTCATTGTATGTACTACTGTGCTGCTA